>NC_090648.1:131278784-131531284 GCF_040937935.1 Hyperolius riggenbachi
AGGAGTGGAGTGAGACTGAGAATAGCCTGAGATGGAGCAGTTTATCTGTATTGCAGTCCCACATTACACAGAGACTAGTTGCTGGTAATAGGACTGCTGTCCCTGCCAATCTCTTACACAAGTCAGCAAGCAGCCCTCCTGGAGTCTAGGGACTGTCAAAACTTTTCAACCTGTTTAAGACCTTATCTGCACATGCAGTCATTATAACAATGGGGAGAGACCAGACAGATTTTTTCCCACTGACCCTCCAGACGAGCTCTACATCATGCTGTGTATATTTACCAGCTAGCCTGCCCTCTAATTGCACTTTTATCAGCTAGCCTAGTATTTTACATTGCCTTACATCAACAAACCTGAATACAGCAGACACAGGACCAACCCTAAATCATTGAATGAAAGGCGGCCTGGGGGGAAGTCAATGCCTGGCTGCTACACAGTCTCTACATCCACGCAGTTACCAGTAGCAGAGAGAGAGGGACTGAATTCTCAGGAGTCGGACTCAGGAGCTGATGATGCTGTACTCCTCGGATCCCTGACTAGGATGAGTGCCTTCTCTCACTGACTCATTCATTACTGTGGTTCTTTGAATCATTGAGCTGAAGTCCAGTCAGCCCCGCTGCTGCTGCTGCTGCTGTGTAAACTGACACCTGAGTCAGCTGAGAGGCATTTCTTCTCTCACTACTCAGTGCAGAAGCGCCCTTGCCTCTTCCTGTCGCCTTAGGCGAAAATTTATAGCTGCCTAATGGCTCGGACGCCTCTGCCTCAACTCTTACTGCTGCAAATCAGGAGAGAGGACTGTGAGTGAGAAATCAGGAAATGTGGGCATCTGGGGCTAATGGACTATTTATCCCATAGGGATTAATGCAAAATATTGGCTATTGGGAGCCAAAGAAGAATTTTGGGCACCCAATAAATAGTGGGCACTGGGCCGGTCCAACTGAAATTTTTCATTTTGAGAGTTAGTGTTTTGATAAATATTGTTTTGAAATTTGTTTTGAGAATTATAATATCATAAATTATCATTTTATGATATCTTTATTATCTTAGAAATGTATCTATTTTTGTATTAACGGGGCTCAAAGAGACACTGAAGTGTCATAAAAATCATTTTTTTATTTTAAATGTGTTTAACATGCTAGCCCTACCTAAAATGCCTGATCCCCGCGGCTGTAATCTAACTAAATCCCCCCTAACTCCCCCCTCCCTGTCCCCCGCAAAATCCACGACTTTCTTGGTCGTGGATTTTGCTGCTGTTGGAGGCAGAGCTATGAGCCGCAGCTCTGCCTCCTTGCGCATCTATCAGCGGCGGATCTCCGCCTCTCCCACTCCCCTCTCAGTGAAGGAAGACTGAAAGGGGCGGAGGACGCTGAGAGTCAGAGCTGCAGCTCATAGCTCTGCCTTTCACGGAAGCACTCCCCGGATTGGCCCCAGAGGAGTTTGGAGGCATTTAATTAGATTACAGCCACGGGATGCAGCGTTTTAGGTAGGGCTAGCATGTTAAACACATTTTTTAAATAAAAAGATGATTTGCATGAGACTTCAGAGTCTCTTTAAGGATGGATTCACAGTGGTCAGTTGTGTTGCAGAATAATTCTGCATGTCAACCTACCAGGGCCGGGCCACGGCAGAGGCAAGAGAGGCTCCAGCCTCAGGGCGCAATGTAGGAGGGGGCACACAACTCACTCAGCTATCATTCACCTATTGTGTTTAAAGTAAAGAGAAATAATAAAAGAGGATACATGGCAGTGACTGCAAGCCAGGTAACTAGAGATTAAGGTGTTGGGGGCCCTGGGATGCCTCTTAGTCTAATAGCAGTCTGTGTATGATGGAGTGGGGTGAGGGGGATGGAGGGGCGCACTTTGATGTCTCAGCCTTGGGTGCTGGAGGACCTTGTCCCGGCTCTGCAACCTACTACCCATACAATTCTATGAGCCTGTTCACATGAAATGGATTGCATTATTCAAACTTACTGCATGCAGGCTCTGAATTAACGTCTATGTCCAGTCTCCATTGCAGTTCACACACATTTTAACATGTGCGTTATGCAACTGACCACTGTGAACCTAGCCATAGGCTGGATTCACAGTGGTCAGTTGTATAACGCACGTGTTAAAATGTGTGTTAACTGCAACTGAGACTGGACATATACTTTAAAAACCTGCATGCAGCAAGTTAGAATAACGCAATACATTACTGTGAACAGCCCCATAGAATTGTATGGGCAGTAAGTTGTTATGCAGAATTTTTTTGCAACGCAACTGAGCACTGTGAACCTAGCCTTAGGGTTAGGCGCTAGAAAGGGGAGTTTTAGGGTTAGGCACCAACCGGGGGGGGGGGGGGGGGTGGTCTTAGGGCTAAACAATTTTTTTTCCTGACACCCTTATTCAATGTATGCAGTAGGTGGAGTACATTTTGCCTTAGGCTAAAAAAATACTTAATTTTTCATGAGAAAAAAGCCATCTTCACCAAATCTTCAAGGAATTTTCTCAAACATTATGTAAATTTCTTACCTTGTTTTTATGTTAATGCACAAATATAGTCATTCCAAAGTGTTTCTAGCATAAAATACTGGATTTGAATGTCAGCATGTTGCCATTACTTCAATAATTTGTATTTGTTGCTATCCATGCATGCAGGAAGAAGAGATGTCGTGACCATAGAATTTTCCATTCGCGAGCAGCGAACGCGAACTACCGCAAATGTTCACGAACATGCGAACTGCTATAGACTTAAATGGGCAGGCGAATTTTAAAACTTACAAAGACTATTTCTGGCCAAAAAAAGTGATGGAAAAGTTTTTTCAAGGGGTCTAACACCTGGACTGTGGCATGCCAGAGGGGGATCCATGGCAAAAGTCACACCAAAAATTACGGATTTGACACAAAGTCGGGTTTTAATCCCCAAAGGGCAGAAATCACATTATGCACAGCTCTGGGTGCCAGTGGGCTGAGGAGTGTCACACGCAGAGAAATGTAATAGTACTATCAGAATACAGTTAAATAATAATGAACTGGAGTGGTACTGTGTGTGCAACTGAATTAAGCAACAGCAGTAGTGTGCACACAGCTCTGGGTGTCAGTGGGCTGTGGAGTGTCACACACACAAAAAACCACAGGAGACCGATGTGATAGCCCTCAAAAGGCTGTTTGGGTGTGAGGATCTGCTGGGCTGCCTGCGTAGGCAGGCAGCCTTTTGACCACTGTTCAGGTCTGCATTCTGCAGGTCTCTGGAAGAGAGACCTTTTGTCAGTTGTGCAGCTTGCTGCTGAGGAATTTGCATACGTTTGTCATGCAGATTGCCTAGCCACATCCTTTGTGGGCTTGCTCTATAAAGAGCCATGTTTCCCACAGTAAGTGGCTGGTCATAAGAGTTAGTCCTGTGGAACACTCGCCTGGAGTGTCAGCCTTGCTCTTTGTTTGAAGATTAGCCTAGAGTAGCGGTGGCGAACCTATGGCACGCGTAGCCTAATCTGCTGGCACGCAACCGCTGCTAACGAACTGGCCGCAGTGTCTACTAGACGCCGCCACGCCAGTTCATAGCCCGCAGCCCCGCAGTCTCCCGGGAGGCAGAGTAGGGCTACGGCAAGATGGCTGCCGAAGCCCTGTACTGGAGACTATTTGTGTCTCCAGTACAGGGCTTCGGGCGCCATCTTCCCATAGCGCTGCACTCTGCCTGTCAGCGGCAGCGCGGGAGACTGCAGGAGGAACGTCCGGGGGAGATGCGCGCCAGAGCCCAGCCGAGAGAGAAGACTTCTGTCAGGTGAGTACATTACTTTTTTTGCAGGTAAAATGCGGCCCACTGGGTTATTTTCTGGTAAAATGTTTTGTCATATTGTGTTTATGTCCTGTGACATGCTGCCCACTGTGTTTGTTTTCTGGTGAAATGTGGCCCACTGCGTTTGTTTTCTGGTGAAATGTGGCCCACTGCGTTTGTTTTCTGGTGAAATGTGTCCCACTGCGTTTGTTTTCTGGTGAAATGTGGCCCAGTGCATTTGTTTTCTGGTGAAATGCTGCCCGCTGCATTTGTTTTCTGGTGAAATGTGGCCCACTGCGTTTGTTTTCTGGTGAAATGTGGCCCACTGTGTTTGTTTTCTGGTGAAATGCTGCCCGCTGCATTTGTTTTCTGGTGAAATGCTGCCCGCTGCATTTGTTTTCTGGTGAAATGCTGCCTGCTGCGTTT
The DNA here is from genome assembly GCF_040937935.1 of Hyperolius riggenbachi. Classification (NCBI taxonomy): domain Eukaryota; kingdom Metazoa; phylum Chordata; class Amphibia; order Anura; family Hyperoliidae; genus Hyperolius; species Hyperolius riggenbachi. The sequence continues at coordinate 131,282,964 of NC_090648.1, forward strand.
GTTTTCTGGTGAAATGTGGCCCAGTGCGTTTGTTTTCTGGTGAAATGTGGCCCGCTGCGTTTGTTTTCTGGTGAAATGTGGCCCACTGCGTTTGTTTTCTGGTGAAATGCTGCCCGCTGCGTTTGTTTTCTGGTGAAATGTGGCCCACTGCGTTTGTTTTCTGGTGAAATGCTGCCCGCTGCGTTTGTTTTCTGGTGAAATGTGGACCAGTCTGTTTGTTTTCTGGTGAAATGCTGCCTGCTGCGTTTGTTTTCTGGTGAAATGTGGCCCACTGCGTTTGTTTTCTGGTGAAATGTGGCCCACTGTGTTTGTTTTCTGGTGAAATGCTGCCCGCTGCGTTTGTTTTCTGGTGAAATGCTGCCTGCTGCGTTTGTTTTCTGGTGAAATGTGGCCCAGTGCGTTTGTTTTCTGGTGAAATGTGGCCCGCTGCGTTTGTGTAACGATCGGTGAAGCACAGAGAGGATCTGATTACCGGTGATCTGCAGTATCACTGGGAATACAGATGTATACCAGATTATACGTGATCTGCAGTATCACCGATAATCCGATATACTAGCTAACCTCCGTTCACCTGAGTAGAGTGTAGTGTTTGGTGTAACAGTAACACTTAGAGGACTAGGCCTCAGTGCAGCAAGGAGTACTGCACAGATTCCTTCCGCAGACCTGAGCTCTCCAAGACGGGAGGAGTCAGACTGACAGTAGGAAGGATTGTCTGAAAGTGACACTCAGGAGGAGATGTCACTGACAGGACGGGGAACCGCCTCCAAGGGTAAGGTCGGTTCTCGAGGTCGGACAAGCCAGGTCGTACACACACGGACAGACAAAGTACAAGATCATAAAGCAGAGGCGGAGTCTAGGTACAGGCAGAGTTCGGCAACAGGGTATCAGAATATATAGGTACAAGATCAGGAGGCAGAAACAGAGTCTAAGGACGAGCCGGGGTTCGGCAACAGAGTATCAGAAATATCGAGGTACAAGGTCAGAGTTCAGGAGGATAGTCAGGCAGGCAAAAAGTCATAACAGATAATCACAATCAAACTAGTACTTTAGCTATCAACAGAATCTAGCTAAGTGTAGGATTACAGCTCCAGCTGGTCCCGGCACACTTGCGGATCTGACTACGGATCTGGGTGCTCCCACATAATAATAATAATAATAATAATAATAATAATAATAATCCGAACATTTGTATAGCGCTTTTCTCCTGTTGGACTCAAAGCGCTCAAGAGCTGCAGCCACTGGGACGCGCTCAAGAGGCCACCCTGCAGTGTTAGGGAGTCTTGCCTTTAACTCCTTACTGAATAGGTACTTGACCTAGCCAGGATTCGAACCCTGGTCGCCCATGTCAAAGGCAGAGCCCTTAACCAGTACACTATCCAGACATATGTGATCGCAATGCCAGACAACCAGCAACTGAATAAGCAGCAGAATATATAGTTGCTGGACTCTGCTGCCCCGCCCGAACCATTCAGCCAATCATGAGTCCTGCAGGAATCAGCTGACCTTCCTGATCAGCTGACACTTCCTCTGCAGGTGTAAAGGTCCTGAATTCAGGCCCGCGCGAGCATAGCTCTCCATCTGCCTAGGTGCACTAACAGACCCAGCCACACCAAGCACATGCTGCTGCATGCAAACAGCCGCTTTGCTGTCAGGACATGCGGCGGCTTTTCCGCGTTCCACCACACAACCAGACGCGTGCAAACCGCCGCGTAGGACGCAGAGTCAGCCGCCTAGCTCTTGGCATACGCGGCGGCTTTTCCGCGTTTCCTTACAGTACCCCCCCCCTGAGGAGTGGACTCCGGACAACTCCTACCAGGTTTCTCGGGATGTAAAGCGTGAAACTCCCTCCTTAATTCGTCCGCATGCATGCGACTGCCAGGTACCCATTGTCTCTCCTCAATGCCGTACCCTTTCCAATGTTCGAGATATTGTACCGAGTTTTGTACAAAGCGTGAATCTAAAATCTTTTCTACCTCGTACTCAGGCTGGTCATCCACCAACACAGGAGGAGGAGGAGTGGGACCCACATGGACTGCTGGCTTAAGCAGGGATACATGGAAGGATCTTACCCCACGCATGCTAGCGGGAAGATCAATGGCGTAAGTCACGTTATTGATTCTTTTGGTCACTGGGAATGGACCCACAAACCTGGGACCCAGTTTGGCAGAAGGCTGCTTCAGGGTCAAGTGACGTGTGGACACCCAGACTAAATCCCCTGGCTGAAACTTCCATTCCACGGATCGTCTCTTGTCTGCTTGACCCTTCTGACTCTGGAACGCCTTCTGCAAATTCCCCTTAACAATTCCCCAATTGTACCTGAGTGACCTCTGCCAATCCTCCAGTGCTGGAAATGGAGACGAGACAACTGGAAAAGGGGAGAATTTGGGTGACCTCCCTGTCACAATCTGGAATGGAGAGAACCCAGATGAGGAATTCTTCAAATTATTTTGTGCGAATTCCGCGAAGGGCAAAAATGTTACCCAGTTACTCTGTGCCTCCGCAACGTAACATCTTAGGAATTGCTCCAAAGACTGGTTGATACGTTCTGTCTGTCCATTAGTCTGTGGGTGGTAGCCTGACGAAAAAGACAATTTCATGCCCATTTGGTGGCAAAATGCCCTCCAGAATCCAGACACAAATTGGACTCCCCTATCCGACACAATGTCTTCCGGAATGCCATGCAGCCGGGAGACGTGAATGATGAACAATTTTGGCCCGTTTCTGAGCCGAGGGGAGTCCTTTCAGGGGCACAAAGTGGGCCATTTTGCTAAAACGGTCGACTACCACCCAAATGACCGACATTCCTTCAGACCTGGGCAATTCTCCCACAAAATCCATGGACAAGTGAGTCCATGGCTCACTCGGGGTGGGCAAAGGCTGCAGCTTACCTACAGATGCCAGCCGGGAGGGTTTACTCTTGGCACAGACCGCACACTCCCTGACATACTCCTTGCAATCTGTTGCCAAAGAAGGCCACCAAGCACACCTGGCAATCAGATCCTGTGTTCTGGCAGCTCCAGGATGACCAGCATTCTTATGGGCGTGAAAGAGATGCAGGACTTGTAAACGAAAAGGCAGAGGGATAAACATAACCCCTTCGAGTTTTCCCTCAGGAACATCCTGCTGAAAGGGGCCCAAAACCTCTGTCCAATCCTCCCAAGTCTCCGTTGTGGCTAACACTAGTTCCCACGGGATGATGGACTCAGGAGCGGGTGGCTGTGCCGTTTCTGGTTCAAAACACCTGGAGAGGGCATCTGCCTTGACGTTTTTGCTGCCTGGGGTGTACGTGATTATAAACCTAAATCTTGTAAAAAATAAAGACCATCGGGCCTGACGGGGACTCAGCCTCTTCGCCCCCTCGATGTATTCCAAGTTCTTGTGGTCGGTGTAAACTGTGATCGTGTGTGCTGCCCCCTCTAACCAGTAGCGCCATTCCTCAAACGCCAATTTAATGGCCATAAGTTCCCGGTTGCCTATATCGTAATTTCTTTCTGCAGGTGAGAACCTACGGGAAAAGTAAGAGCACGGGTGTAATCTGCCCTGCAAGCCTGATCGTTGAGACAACACCGCCCCCACCCCAACTTCCGAGGTTTCAACCTCCACGATAAAGGGAAAAGACGTGTCCACATGCCTCAAAATTGGTGCTGAGCAAAATAATTTCTTAAGAAGAGAAAATGCTGCCATGGCTTCAGGGGACCAGAGGTTGGTATCCGCCCCTTTTATCGTCAGACTGGTAAGGGGGGCAACTAACGTGGAGTACCCCTTAATGAACCTCCTATAATAGTTCACAAAACCTAAAAATCTTTGTAGGGCTTTTAACCCCACCGGCTGTGGCCACTCCAACACAGCTGTGACCTTGGCAGGATCCATTGAAAGGCCCGAGGTGGAAATTACGTACCCTAGGAACGTGACAGTGGTCACCTCGAAAATACACTTTTCCACCTTAGCATAGAGCCTATTTTGTCTTAATTTGTTCAAAACAAACTTCACGTGGACCCTGTGCTCGGAGAGGTTATTGGAATAGATTAGTATATCATCAAGGTATACCAGCACGAATCTACCCAATACCTCCCGGAATACCTCATTGATTCATTCTTGGAAGACGGCTGGCGCATTGCACAACCCCAAGGGCATCACTAGGTACTCGTAATGCCCGTCGGGTGTGTTGAAGGCCGTCTTCCACTTATCACCCTCTCTAATGCGGATTAGATTGTATGCCCCCCTCAGATCCAACTTAGAGAAGATTTTTGCGGCTGTGACCTGCGTAAATAAATCGTCTATCAAGGGTAACGGATAGCGATTTTTTACCGTGCTTTTATTGAGGCCCCGATAATCAATACAAGGTCGGAGACCCCCGTCTTTCTTCTTAACGAAAAAGAAACCGGCCCCAGCAGGCGACCGGGAGGGCCGGATGAACCCCTTGGCCAAGTTATCACGAATGTATTCCTGCATAGCCATCTTCTCTGGACCAGACAAGTTATACAGGTGACCCCTAGGAGGCATACAACCAACACGGAGATCAATGGGGAAATCGAACGGGTGATGAGGAGGTAATTGAACAGCAGATTTAGGACAAAATACATCGGAGAACTCAGAATACTCTTCGGGAACCCCCTCCACACAAATCTTGGTCCGACCCAATGTCACCTTCCCTAAACACTGTTGGTGACAATGATCGGACCATCTGGTTACCTGACCCGTAGCCCAGTCTATGTGTGGAGAATGGACTTGTAACCACGGCATGCCTAGGATGATAGTGGAGGTTGACATACACAATACAAAAAACTGTAGTTGTTCCCCATGCAGTACCCCTAACGTGACTTTCACCTGCGGAGTCTGTGACAGGGGACGATCCCTTTGCAGAGGGGAATCGTCTACGGCCGTGACCTGAATGGGGGGACTTACTGGAGTGAGGGGAATACCCAACTCCTGAGCAAATTCAAGGTTCATAAAATTAGCCGCTGAGCCAGAATCCATAAAAGCCTCAGTGGCTACAGACTTATTCTCCCATGTAATCGTACAGGGGAGAAGCAATTTTTTCTCTTTTTGGGATGAGAAAGGTGTGCCTAGGGTGTCACCCCCCACTACTCCTAGGCAGACTCGTTTCCCGGCTTGTTAGGGCAGTTTTGCACTCTATGCCCCGCTTCTGCACAGTACAGGCACAATTGTTCAGCTATTCTCCGCCTTCGCTCCACCTGGGTCAGTTTTGATCGACCAATCTGCATTGGCTCGGGTGGAGGTAAGGCCGTAAAGGAAGACAGGCGGAGATGTCATTACTGAGGGCGCAGCGGATGGTGCCGCACAAGATGTCACCCTGACACGGTGACTGCCCCGAGTCTGCCTCTGATGGCGTAGCCGACGGTCGACTCGAATGGCCGATGAGATGGCCTCATCGACTGTCTGGGGCTCGGGTAAGGTTAGCATTATATCGGAGACCTCCTCCGGCAACCCAGACAGGAAGTAATCCATCAGGGCATAGGTGTCAAATCTGGCGGTAACTGACCACCTACAAAATTCTGCCGCGTAATCCTCGACCGAGCCTCTGCCTTGCCGCAAAAGTTTGAGCTTCCGCTCAGAGGTTGCCGCAAGGTCAGGGTCGTCGTATATCACTGCCATGGCCTTAAAAAATTCCTCTACCGAGGTCAGAGCTGTATCTGTGGAAGGCAGGTTGTATGCCCAGGACTGGGAATCACCAGTTAACAAGGTTTTAATAAAAATGACCCGTTGGGTCTCAGTCCCCGAGGATCGGGGTCTCAACTCGAAATATGACAACACTCTACTCTTAAAATTCCGGAAGTCATACTTGTGGCCGGAAAATTTGTCTGGTACGGGCATACGTATGTCATCACTAGGAGGGGATCGCACCGAATCAACTGACGTCTGAAGGGTTTGCACAGAGCCTGTTAGGGCATCAATTAAAGCTTTGTGCTGGCCCAGTGCTTGATGGATGGTATCCACCGAAGTGGCAAGCACAGTCAGAGGGTCAGCGCGTGCGTCCATCTGTTAATTGGTCTGGCGTTCTGTAACGATCGGTGAAGCACAGAGAGGATCTGATTACCGGTGATCTGCAGTATCTCTGGGAATACAGATGTATACCAGATTATACGTGATCTGCAGTATCACCGATAATCCGATATACTAGCTAACCTCTGTTCACCTGAGTAGAGTGTAGTGTTTGGTGTAACAGTAACACTTAGAGGACTAGGCCTCAGTGCAGCAAGGAGTACTGCACAGATTCCTTCCACAGACCTGAGCTCTCCAAGATGGGAGGAGTCAGACTGACAGTAGGAAGGATTGTCTGAAAGTGACACTCAGGAGGAGATGTCACTGACAGGACGGGGAACCGCCTCCAAGGGTAAGGTCGGTTCTCGAGGTCGGACAAGCCAGGTCGTACACACACGGACAGACAAAGTACAAGATCATAAAGCAGAGGCGGAGTCTAGGTACAGGCAGAGTTCGGCAAGTTAGTAAACTAGTACTTTAGCTATCAACAGAATCTAGCTAAGTGTAGGATTACAGCTCCAGCTGGTCCCGGCACACTTGCGGGTCTGACTACGGATCTGGGTGCTCTCACATATGTGATCGCAACGCCAGACAACCAGCAACTGAATAAGCAGCAGAATATATAGTTGCTAGCCTCTGCTGCCCAGCCCGAACCATTCAGCCAATCATGAGTCCTGCAGGAATCAGCTGACCTTCCTGATCAGCTGACACTTCCTCTGCAGGTATAAAGGTCCTGAATTCAGGCCCGCGCGAGCATAGCTCTCCATCTGCCTAGGTGCACTAACAGACCCAGCCACACCAAGCACATGCTGCTGCATGCAAACAGCCGCTTTGCTGTCAGGACATGCGGCGGCTTTTCCGCGTTCCACCACACAACCAGACACGTGCAAGCCGCCGCGTAGGACGCGGAGTCAGCTGCCTAGCTCTTGGCATACGCGGCGGCTTTTCCGCGTTTCCTCACAGTTTGTTTTCTGGTGAAATGTTGCGTTTGTTTTCTGGTGAAATGCTGCCCGCTGCGTTTGTTTTCTGGTGAAATGTGGCCCAGTGCGTTTGTTTTCTGGTGAAATGCTGTCCGCTGCGTTTGTTTTCTGGTGAAATGCTGCCCGCTGCGTTTGTTTTCTGGTGAAATGTGGCCCAGTGCATTTGTTTTCTGGTGAAATGCTGCTCGCTGCGTTTGTTTTCTGGTGAAATGTGGCCCAGTGCGTTTGTTTTCTGGTGAAATGTGGCCCAGTGCGTTTGTTTTCCGGATAAATGTGGCCCAGTGCGTTTGTTTTCTGGTGAAATGTGGCCCAGTGTGTTTGTTTTCTGGTGAAATATGGCCCAGTGCGTTTGTTTTCTGGTGAAATGCTGCCCGCTGCGTTTGTTTTCTGGTGAAATGTGGCCCACATTGCATGATTTTCTGATGAAATGTTGCACACATTGCGTTTATTTTCTGGTGTCTGGGGTAACTGTTGCTGCATTTATTATTAAGGGCTCATTCACACTACAGAACGTATGCACGAATGCGATTTCATGCATGTGCTGCCAACGCACAGTGATCGCATGGAATGCACGTTGTGGTGCGCTAAAGCGTGGACGTCAGCAGCTGTACCCATTGGGGAAACGTATGCGTTGTGCGTTAAAATGTTCCCAGATACGTTACAACGTAACGCATGGGAACGCACACCTGTAGTGTGAATGGTAACATGGAAGTCTATTGACTTTCATGTTACCATATGAATCTTACATTATGTGCGTTGCGTCAAAACTGACAGCGCAGCAAACAGTGTGAATGAGCCCTTAATGGTCATAGTTGGCTATATTTGCTGCTTTGGGGTTACGGCGGGTATAAATAGCATCATAGTTTCTGCACACCCATGATGCGAATCCTTGTTTCACCACATCATGGCGGAAACACTGCTTTCTTATGCCTCGCTGTTATATCATTATGTTAGCTCCGCCCATACAATATCATGGCCACGTCCATTTTTCGGCATGGCGACCCCCCCATTAGCACTCGGAGATAAATAAGTCGATGTTAGGTCGCAGTTTGGACACTCGGTCTCTAAAAGGTTAACCATCACTTGCCTAGAGTAATTCCTGGGACTGCACTAGGCAGGTTTCCCTAGTGCAGTTAGGATTGCATTATTTGTATTGCCTGTTCTGTCTGTCTGTGGGGTGATAACCAGAGCAGCGGTTGTTGATGGTAGGCCCTTCTGTTCTGTTGTTGCCTTACTTGGATCGCACTCGCTCTGACGGAAAGAGCAGTGGATCGTATCTCTTACGTATTCCTGTTTCCGTGTATCTGTCTTGTCTGCTACGAACGCTTGCTGGAGGCTCGGTGAGGTAACCGTTAAGCAAGCGCTCGTGTCCTCTGTTTTATGTTTGTCTGTCGGTGGTTAGCTAGGCGTGCTTGTCCTTGTTGTGCTTATCACGCGGGGTCCGCGCATAAACGCGTGCACTGTTGCGAATGAGTGCGGTGTTCGCATTTAGTTAGCGTTTTGTTATTTTCCTTATCTCCTCATTGTATGATTTGCTGTGCCTTTGCTACTCTCGTGCTCTGCCTTGCTGTAGCCTTGTGTCACCTCTGGCAATCGCCTCTCCCATGATTGTGTTCCTACTTCATATCTGCTGTTGTGTATGCACCGTCGTGGGTTGGCGACTAGTTTGGTGCACACACATACAGTCAATCTGTCCCTTTGCTCAATCTCTTTCAGGGCTATCTTGCCCTGCGTTTCTTCCCTTCGTGCAATTCCTGTCTGGCGTGTGTGGCAGGGCAGAGGAGCTGTTCCTCTGCACTCCACAGCTCCCCCTGTCGACAGGAATTTCCCTCTACAGGTGCATTGCACCTTTTGCTGGGTTCCCGCAAATTATACGCTTGTGGAGGATTTCCGCAGTGTCAGCACACGTCTTGTGAGCTGATCATGGAGAGAATTCCACAATCGTTACAGTATGACCAGCCCAACCAAAATTCCCAGTGTAGAGGGAATTTCCGATTTGTACGATTTGGTCAAAGATGGGTCCTGTATCTTTAAGAGGTTTAAGATACTGGACTCTGAAACCAGAGATGAGTTTATATCAGAATGTTCCAGATTCTTGGCAAATCCTGAATTTCAGGCCACCAATATTTCCACTTGGAGTGCTCAGATTGCTTACAATCTTTTCCAAGGGGATCTGTTTGTGTGGGCGGATGAGTGTGCCAGACACGTGAATCTGAGACCTAACCCTCGCAGATTTCTGAGTCATGTATTTTCTCGTAAGCTTAGAATTCCCCTGCCAGGTTATTTCTATGAGTTTTTTCCTGCAGAGCATGATGCTGATCAGATTAGGTTATGCAACATTTCAGTGTCATTACCATATATTAATGAATTGGTGCTTGCAGGCCAATCTGCTGATTTGGCTTGTCAGCTAAAAGATTTGTTGCCCATAACAACCACAAATAAAGAGGTTATTTCTGTCAAGTCTGAAATGTGCAAAACCATTCAGTATGATAATGATGTTTTCAATGATGTTTCTCAGTTTCCGGGTTTTTTGCCCCAATCCAAAGCTTGTGTGGATCCTGTTATAGGTTGGATCGCACACTATATTGAAGCAGTTAAAAAGTCTGTTCTTGTTCCTGAACTCCACCCATATGGAGATTATCTGGATACTGGCCTGTTTGAACCTCCATTTGCCTCATGGGACATTGGGGCCTTGATGGAGGAATTTGATTTTGATTGGAAAGCCTTTTGCGATTTTTACATCGCAAAAAGCGAAGATGTCTTGAATGATTGTCTCAATTCCGTGTACACTTTGATAGATTCTGATGAGTGTGACAGGTGTTTTGTGGATCCAGTGTTGTATGTGTGGCAGACGATTTTGGATGAGTTGCACACACACCAATCAATTGATTCCATTAAAGAGACATCGTTGTCGGATGATTGTTCCTGCCTTTCTGGGGTAAAGCATGAATGTGCCAGTTTTCTCAAGGATGTGTGGGACCCCTTGTCATTTAGAGACAGATTTTTAAGATCTTCCATCTGTGATCCTGCTATGGGGAAAATTCCTAAATTTTGCAGCATCAAAAGTAAAAGTAATATGTCTAATAAAGTTTTTCCTGATGTTGTCGCTATTTCTACTGCAGACGCGTCTTCGTCTCACCTTGTTCACACCTGTAAGGGCCCGTTACCTGGTGACAGTTGCTCCAGTGTTTCTGTCCTGAACGCCTTACAGTCTGCCCCGCAGATTGCGGAGGTTTGTGCTATGGAAGCGTCAGTTTCACAACCTAAAGCGATTTTTGATTCGCAAGTTTTGCGTTCTGACTCCTCGGATTTGACATTGTTAGCCGAATCTAAGAGTGAGACAGCGCTTCGGTTTTGCAAATCTGACTCTGAAGCATCTTTGCTGGGTCCAGAGAAAGTTTCTCTGAGCCTGCCCTGTACCATGAATAACAATATGATGTCCAATCACACTGACATTTGTGAGTCCCTTTCTTGTTCTGAGGAAGATGCTGATTCTGCACCCTGTACTCTGGATGGGTTGGTGTGGCCTTGAGTCTCCTGCAGTGTCCCTGGAGGCTCGTCTGGGTGTTGCTGCTATACTCACCTGTTTTTCTGCAGTTTTTGAGTTGCAAGCTAGTTTGACTGCTACGCAGACTTCTGGGTGCAGTGAGATTAAAGTTAGGGAGTCAGTGTGTGTTCCAGTAAATATTCCTGTACGTTCCGCTCATGATGATGAAATTCAGTCTCAGTTTATGGTGGAACCTTCCCTGGGACATCTGCCCTGTCCACAAAATAAAGTTCCAGGTTCGCCCTGTAACATGGATAGTTCAGAATCCTTCTTAGAAAACTTGAAAAATGATGTTCTTGAGGTCTTGCCTGATGTCCTGGAGACCTCTGAGTTCCTCCCAAAGGGTTCAGAACTTGTAGGAGATGTCTCCTGCCCCCCAAGTCCTTCTGAGGTGTTGCCCACTTCAGTAGGCATTGCTGCCTTGCTGGCTACTTTTTCAGCTCTGGTGGAGCTTCAGTTATGCGTAGTCAATGATGAGTTTTTGTCAGATACCATTACAGTCACTGAGACTTCTAAGCCTGAGAACACTGCTCATGATGATTCTCTGCCCGCTACTGGTTTTGGTCCTGTCGTGCCGAACTCTGAGGTTGGCAGTTCCCCGAGGTTTCTCCTGTGCTGGTGTACCCCAATGTGCTCTGTGACCCAGAAAGTCCTAGTGTGCCTCGGTTACCAGCATGCTCAGATGCTTCCTCGGTGGAGACATGCTCTGATATGGCCTGCCTACTTGCATGCCCAGAAGTGGTCCCTGAAAGTCTTGATCTTGATGGGTGTCCTTGTAATTCTGAATCCAGAATAGTCATTGGTTCCATAGGAGGGCTTGATAGTTCTCCATGTGAGCCTGGTGATTGTTCTGCCCTCTTGTGATCTCTGTGGAGCTTCAAAAGGTTCTGGGAGATTCGAGAGAAATTTTGCTTGGTACCCTGGATAAGATCAACAGTGGCTTTTGTGTTGTAAGGGACACTTCGAACAGGTATTGTGGCAGGTTTGGTATTTTCGGACGCTCCTTGGAAGGTGGTGGGTATTGTCTGGAGGGTGTCGATGGCTTCTTCTCTAGCGTTCACAGTCCTGATGGGTGTTATACTGAGACTGGTAGTACTGATGGACATGTTTCAGTGGCGTTTTCTTTCGATGAGGTCGGTTTCGGCTGGACTGACTCTGGAATTGGGCCTTGTCGGGCTGCCCTGACCTCCATGAGTCTTCAGTTACAGTCTTTTGTTAATATCAGTTTAGAGGGTCATCTGGAATCCGACCCTAGAGGGGGGAGGGGGGTACTGTGAGGATCCGCTGGGCTGCCTGCGCAGGCAGGCAGCCTTTTGACCACTGTTCAGGTATGCATTCTGCAGGTCTCTGGAAGAGAGACCTTTTGACAGTTGTGCAGCTTGCTGCTGAGGAATTTGCATACGTTTGTCATGCAGATTGCCTAGCCACATCCTTTGTGGGCTTGCTCTATAAAGAGCTATGTTTCCCACAGTAAGTGGCTGGTCATAAGAGTTAGTCCTGTGGAAAACTCGCCTGGAGTGTCAGCCTTGCTCTTTGTTTGAAGATTAGCCTAGAGTAATTCCTGGGACTGCACTAGGCAGGTTTCCCTAGTGCAGTTAGGATTGCATTATTTGTATTGCCTGTTCTGTCTGTCTGTGGGGTGATAACCAGAGCAGCGGTTGTTGCTGGTAGGCCCTTCTGTTCTGTTATTGCCTTACTTGGATCGCACTCGCTCTGACGGAAAGAGCAGTGGATCGTATCTCTTACGTATTCCTGTTTCCGTGTATCTGTCTTGTCTGCTACGAACGCTTGCTGGAGGCTCGGTGAGGTAACCATTAAGCAAGCGCTCGCGTCCTCTGTTTTATGTTTGTCTGTTGGTGGTTAGTTAGGCATGCTTGTCCCTGTTGTGCTTATCACGCGGGGTCCGCGCATAAACGCGTGCACTGTTGCGAATGAGTGCGGTGTTCGTGTTTAGTTAGCGTTTGTTATTTTCCTTATCTCCTCATTGTATGATTTGCTGTGCCTTTGCTACTCTCGTGCTCTGCCTTACTGTAGTCTTGTGTTACCTCTGGCAATCGCCTCTCCCACAATTGCGTTCGTACTTCATACCTGCTGTTGTGTATGCACCGTCGCGGGTTGGCGACTAGTTTGGTGCACACACATACAATCTGTCCCTTTGCTCAATCTCTTTCAGGGCTATCTTGCCCTGCGTTTCTTCCCTTCGTGCAATTCCTGTCTGGCGTGTGTGGCAGGGCAGAGGAGCTGTTCCTTTGCACTCCACAGCTCCCCCTGTCGACAGGAATTTCCCTCTACAGGTGCATTGCACCTTTTGCTGGGTTCCCACAAATTATACGCTTGTGGAGGATTTCCGCAGTGTCAGCGCACGTCTTGTGTGCTGATCACGGAGAGAATTCCACAATCATTACATTGGGTTGCTTTAACAGCAAGTGAGGAACAAGTACACAGGCCTAGCTAATGCTTTCCCTACCTATGTGCAGCAACAAGTCTGACCCTGCTCTCACTAACAGTCAGCAGCCAGCAGAGAATGAATCCAATATGGCCACCACAACTGCTTTTTGATAGAGGGTGGGAGGTGCAGGAGGGGACGCTAGCTGATTGGCTGCCATGTGTCTGCTGACTGTGAGGTAAGGGGTCAAAGTTTGGCTCCATGATGATGTAAAGCGGGCGGGTCGAACACGCAAATGGTTCGTGGAGAATGCAAACAGCCGAAATTTTCCAGAAACTGCCTGCCGACGAACCCTTCGGACCATCTCTAGCAGGAAGAAAAGAAAGAAAGAATAATGCCTTGAAAATGCAATATATATTGATTTTCTAGAAACTCTGGAAAATTACAGTTGTCTGAAAACTGAAATGAAAAGATACTTTTTTTAATAGCATTTAATTAAACATGATTTGTGTTGCGCTTATATATTTTAAAAGCAGCTCTGTCACTTTATTTTTTCTTTAATTAGTTTTAACACTTAAAGAACATGTCTTTCATGTATCTCAGATAGATACATAAAATTCTAATTTTAGATAAATTCAAAGCTCTTCTGTGCTTATATTGTACTTTTTATGATGTTCCCTTGGTTCTAACTGCCAGAACCCTTACAAATTTCAGTCCTTGGGGCCACGCTATAAAATGGTGGAAAATCAAGTTTTCCTTTTTTCGTACTTTGAGATTTTTACCATTGTCATTTTTCTACATTTCTAGCTGCAACTGGGGAAGCGCATTTTTGTCACAGTATTATTATGGAAAAACTGACAAAATTAGTTCCACAATTTCCCTACAACGAAGAAAGAAACTCTTTGAAAAGCATTGAAATTAGCTGAAATGAGAGAAAACTGTAAAAGCTTGAAGGAAACTGGTGGGTAAAAAGTATTAATGCAGAAGTATAAGGACTTTTTTTTTGGGGGGGGGGGGGGGTTGCTGAGTTTAGAACGCACGTGTTTGCATAATTAGTGTGAACAGCAATGTACACTGGACATAGACTTTAATACAAAGGCCCTATGCAGCGAATTAGAATAACCCAATCATTTACAAAGCAGTACTGTAAACAGCCTGAACAGTCCCATAAAATTGTATGGGCAGTGAGATGACATGTGAAATTATTCTACAACGCAACTAATGCACTGTGAACTAGGCCTTAATTGTACTATATCTAAAATCCTTTCTCCAGTTGTGGCACTATGGATTCCTGGAATTTGTATTTAAAATACTATACAATCAAACTTGACTTAGGCTCTTTTCCCACTTGAGCAGTTTTTGTCCATTCCGTGCTCATTGCTAAACGGACGCTGAACTGACGCCATATTTTATAAAACTGCAACGGATTGGTGGGATCTGTTGTGGTAAAGTGGACTGCACTTCTGTGCAGTCCGCAATAATCCTGGGTAGGTGGATGTGTTCCCCATATAGCCTATGGGGGTAACACATCTGCCCGGTCTACAGCCGGACCATCGCAGCGGAAATTATACTGTCTGCTCCCACTGATCCGGCGCAAGTGGGAACCAAACCTTAGTATAAAATGTTTGCATGACTCGTCTCAAATCACTTGCTGGTTGGAGTACACACTCAATATAAAGGAATACAAAGATTCCAAACGAAGTACCTAGGACTACCACCTTTAAGAGGGGGAGGTGTAGGTACACATTATTCAGAAATGTAACACAAGTATCCCAAAAGTGATACTTGTGTTACAATACAAATTAGTATTTAGAGTTTTTTTCCTCCAACTCCATCCATGAAAACGTTGGCCTTTTGGGTCCTTGTGCAATTCACCTTTTCTCCTGAGTTTTCTCCTAGGTGATATATTCACAGAGACATAACATGGCTTTTAACCTATTGAGGACCGCCGCAGTATAAATCTACGGTGGGCAGGGGGCGCTGCGGTTCTGACCGGACGTAAACTCTACGTCCCATTGACCGCGCGCCCCAGCCCGTCTCCGCCGCTGTCCCCGCTCGGTCTGTGCGATAATGTGCTGCCCTGCCGCCTCTATGACAGCAGAGCACTGTGCGCCGGGCAGGAGCCGTTTTCATTGGCTCCTGGCCCTGTCATTCATGTAAGCCATTCCCATTGGCTTACATGGAGTGACAGGGTCAGGAGCCAATGAAAGCGGCTCCTGACCGGTGCACAGTGCTCTGCCGTCATACCAACGGCAGAGAGAGCAGCCTGCGGCGGAGACAGAGCGGCGTGTTCATCGGGAGCGGCGGATTTTAGCGGCGATTCGTCGGGAAGCGGCGGTTTACGGGACCAGCACCCTCCAGCCCCCTCTGGTCCTTAAGGGGGTGGAGGGTGCTTGTCCCGAAGTGGTTAAAGCACTAGCAAGCAAGACAATACTGTAAATAATGTTATAGTACTTTTTCACCAACTTTTGGATAATTTTTGATTTGTAAAATGCTGAAAAGTTATTTTTAAGAGAAGAAATCTAAGAGAAGATGGAAATTATTTCTAGATATCTCAGGAGAAAACGTTAATTGCTTGTGGGCCAAGTGCTTTCTGTCTCAAAAACCTTCAAAAATCCTCAGTATTTTCATGTTTTATGAATGTTAGTTTTGTGTGTGTAAAACAAATGCTTATGTCAAGTTTGTATCTGTAGGTATAAACTAAACTTAGTTTTGTGAAAGACAAGTATAAATTCAATTTCATTATTGACATCAAGCTAAGAACATCTTAACTGTGCATCTATGTTGTATTACAACATTGACACATAAATCTTGTAGTTTACCCCCAAGCATGTAAGTGATTTCTCTCATATTATCTTTATCAACACCTGGTGCACACTCTTACTTGCATGGGTCTACAAACATGGTTGGTTCCTTTTAGGAATATGAATTAATCTGTACCCTCCTTTTCATTGTATTGAAACCTCTTCACTATATGCCTGCTGATATATGCCCTTGAGAAAGGATCTGTTTGAATCTGACACAGATTGATGCCATTATACTTGTTACTTATGGATTGGAGTTTTTAAGTGGCTCTGTAAGGTCTGTGGTGTTTAGGTTGGAGTGTCCAGAGTCCACTCCTAGGGGAGGGGGTACTGTAAGGTTTGCGGTGTTTGTATGGTGGCATAATGCTGAGACCCGGGCTACAGCTCAGATTTCCAGGTCTCGGCGAGCCGCTGATGTCAATGGAACGCATGGTGGTTCTCAGAGGCCATTGGGTAAGCGGAGGATGCGTTCCCAGTACGCGCTCCACAGATGTAAACAATAGCTCACATGTGCCCTGCGTGTCAGCTGATCAGCTGACACGCTGAATGATTATTGGTTGGTTTTCAATTCTGTTTGTGTTGATTGGTTTGCTCTTGTATTTAAACCCAGTGAGCTCCCCCAGTCATCGCCCCTGATAGCATTAGCTTTGGCTTGTTGCTGGGTATGCGCTCACTACCTTGGATTCCTGTTGCTGATTATTGCTTTGTACCTTGACCACGTTTAACCTCTGCTTGATTTCCTGTTGCCGACTACTGCCTCGTATCCTGACCACATTTATCTCTGCTTGATTTCCTTTTTTCCTACTTTTGCCTTGTATCCTGACCACGTTTATCTCTGCTGGATTTTCTGTTGCCAACCTTGCTCTTGTACCTGGACTATGCTTGCTTGCTGCCTGGTTTGACCTTCTGCTTGGACATGGATTTGCATGAACACTGCCTGGACCGGCCTCGGATTGCTTGACTACTCTATCTCTGGAAAGTAATACCTGGGCTGCCTTTCTACTCACCTGGAACTCCTGACACTGCTGTCATCTGACTCCCTCATCTGGATAGCCTCATCCTCCAGGCCTCAGGTGACTATTATGCAGTATTTCTACTGTGCCATTGTTTACTAAGTGTTAACAGGTTCTGTTTGGTACATTACTACCTATCAGACTGAATGCTACATCTACCTGCAGGGTTACTGTAGTATTGTGTTAGGTAGGAGTTTGCACAGGTGTTACGGGCTGGGCTCTGGGTCAGTCATATGGGCATACGCTCTGAATTGTAGTCATTGACCAGACAGGCCTGACAGGTTCTTTGTAGAGTTTATTCATGCATGTTGTCAGACAGAGCACAGGTGCTGAAGTTATCATGTTCTTAACTTTGGATCAATAAAATAGCTGTTGAAACTATACTACAAAGTGTACTGGTTATAGCAATATCGATACTTTATAGTGTAGTGATCATCATTCATCAAGCTATATTCCCATTTTGCATGCTCAAACAGACATTATGTGCATTCAAAGACTTGGCTTGACCACAGGATGCGGCTGTAACCTCTACCTGTCCAGAGTCTCTGCCGGTCCAGAGTACGTTCCTGCCTATGCACTCGCCACTCAATCTGATGCCCACTTTGATCTTCTAGTTTGACTTTCCTTCCACTGTCTTTCCTGGCTAGGGATGCTCATTCGGATTCCCCGGAAATGCAATTTCCGAAATTCCGATCAGAAATTGCATTTCCGCATCGGAATGCGGAAATCGGTAATGCAAGTGCCGTAGGCGGAAATCGCGGAAATTTCCGCTGGAAATCGCGGAAATTCCACCCGACTTTAACATCGATTTTCTCAAAAACTATAAGGTATTTTTTAAAACTTTTTTTGCATCTTGTTCACAAGATTCAGTTTAATAAACCCTGAATATTTGGTGTGTCTAGGACTTTAGGGGGCTTTGCTATTAACCGCTAAAGTCGGCGGATTTTTACTGTAATGTAAAATGCAGAAAATCTGCATCTGCCTGTTTTCTGCATTTTACATTACAGTAAAAATCCGCCGACTTTAGCAGTTAATAGAAAAGCCCCCTTAAGTCCTACACACACCACATTTTCAGGGTTTATGAACAAGATGCAAAAAAAAGTTTTAAAAAAGACCTTATAGTTTTTGAGAAAAGTGATGTTAAAGTCGGGCGGAATTTCCGCGATGTCCGGCGGAAATTCCGCATTGGAATGCGGAAATTGGTAGCGGAAAGCGGAATCGGTAATTGTTTCATGACGGAATGCGCATTTACCGTGGAATCGGAAAATGGCATTCCGACCATCCCTATTCCAGACCTACTGCATGGATTCAACTACATCTGCCCTGACTCTCTACCTGGATACTGACTGTGTTTGTCTACCTACTTTATTGGAAAAATAATCACCTAATAAGTTGTGTTAGTGGGCTAACCAGTAGGGCAATTCTAGTATCATTCCCAGACTATTATTGCTGTCTGGACAAGTCAAGCAACTGTGATGCCCTTATGTGTTCTGCTGTCCTTTTATTTACATCTTTATATGAAATATGATCTTGAAAATATGGTATATTAAGCATTGAAAAAACTGTGAATACTGTATCCAAGATAGAATTACTTTGAGCTGGGCTCTGCAATAATAACTCAAATAGGCAGCGTTTACTGCAAACACACTATAGTTTCCCCTTTATTCATTTTCTAAAGAATAGCTTGGAACTATGTTCAGGAAATACAAAAACACAGCCCAGGTGCCTTATTTACTGTAATTATTGAGCCTGTATGACTCATTACAGGAGGTATAGAATAGTCTGCCTTCTAGATCGGCTTACATTTTAATAGATATAATTTTCTATTCAGGGCTCTACATGAGATAAGTGTACATGATACCTCTGCAGCTTGGGAAATCTCAATATTCAGATGTATTTTAGAGACTGATTTAAAAAAAAAATAAAAAAAATAACACAGCTCATTAAGTGCATTGAACACTAAGTGAAACCTTGTCTTTCTTGGACTATATACTATTAAAACTCCATTCTAAAAATATATTATTAAAATCATTTTTTTATTAACACTATTCAAACTGCCATATCAGATTATAATGAGTTGATGTGAAAAATAAGAATAGTGCTAATTATGTGCTAAGTGCACAATGCAGCATCAGCAAATAGTCAGCAATGAGTCTTTATAAGATTGGTGATGATGTACAATTAAAACAAAACTGAGTTTGAAATCATACAGTATTTATTATTTAAAGGACATCTGACCTAGGTGGGATATGAAGGTTGTCCTACTTGTTTCCTTTTAAACAATGCACATTGTCTGACTGTCCTTAGAAGGGCGTTGCAGCTGAACAGAGGAGCACAGAATGACAGCGAGGGCCCAAAAGGACTGCAGGGGGCTGAAAGAAGCCCCAGGCATGTTAAACTGCCCACTTTTTTTTTTACTTTAGGTTCCCTTTAAGTGTAACTGGATTTGCCCCATCATGTTTCAGGTGTGTGATTCAGACACTATTGATGCATGAAAGATCTGCAGGATGCCAGGCAACTGGTATTGTTTAAAAGGAAATAAACATGGCAGCCTCCATATCCCTTTCACTCAATTTGTCCTTTAATTAAAGGGTCCTTTTGAAAAGCATACAGTATAGTCCACCATGAAGCCAAGGCACCCTGTTCTCACCAATCCCAGCAGTAGTTGCTCCTTTTTTCTAATGCAAGACAAAAAAAGATTGTTTAGAAATATTTAGAAAAATGTGGAGGACTCTATGGCTCATATTCAACTTACATTTCTCTTGAGTTTTCTCCTTGGAGATAGTTTTTCATCTTCTCTACAAAATAAATTGTTAGCATGCACCAACTGAAAAATATCACAAAGTAGGTAAAAAAGTAATATCCAACATATTTTCAGCGTTTTCTTGATTTCTGGTGGCTTAACCACTTCATGCCATGAGCTGAAGGGTAGAAATACTAGCAGCGCATGCGCGCTTCAGCAGAATGGATGCCCATATAAACATCCTATTTGCAGGAAGTAGTTAAAATTCATTTTATTGATAAGGGGTGAAAATATCAAGAAAAGGTTAATCGAATAGGGCCCTATGCCTGTTTTTCTCCTCCCTGCTCAGTTTAAAAGTAGATCTTCATAAAATAATAATAATAATAATAATAATAATAATAATATAACGTTCACACTAGGATGCAATCAAATTGGCTGTGGCAGCAGACTGCCACTGTATGCTTAAAGAGGAAATTCAGCCCAGGATTTAACCCCAATCAGTAGCCCAGACCCCCTTTCACATGAGAAAGCTTTACCTTTTCAGATCAGCAGGGATGTCTGTACAGCTGACATTGTGATGAAACCCCTACTGAATAAATTGCATGGCAAATACCAATTATTTTTTTATCTATCTTCTATTTTTTAACCCTCACTTTGCAAAGTTCCTCTTTAACTTAGATCAGTTTACACTTCTACCGTCACTGCCAGGGCCAGATTTACCATAAGGCACTGTAGGCAAATGCCTACAGGCGCCTGATGATGGAAAGGCAGCTCAGTCCCCTCCCAAGTGCCTCCCTCCCTCCCTCCCTCCTTCCCTATGCAGAGTTCTGATGAGAGTGTAAATGAGAGGTTACTCACCCAGCTCTCTGCATTCCTCTAACGAGATCCCCTTCAGTCAGGGGCACCTCTAGCTATGAAGTATTGAGGGTATTTCTGGCTACCTAATGCTAAGGGACACCTGTAGCTACCTATGATGGGCAAGGGAAGGGAATTAAAGGGAACCTTAACTGAGAGGGATATGGATGTTTCCTTTTAAACAATACCAGTTGCTTGTCAGTCCTGCTGATCTCTTTGGCTGGAGTAGTGGTTGAATCACACACCTGAAACAAGCATGCAGCTAATCCAGTCTGACTTGAGTCAGAGCACCTGATCTGCATGCTTGTTCAGGGGCTGTGGCTACAAGTATTAGAGACACAGGATCAGCAGGAGAGCCAGGCAACTGGTATTATTTTAAGAGGAAAAATCCATATCCTTCTCAGTTTAGGTTTCCTTTAAGGGAGAGGTGACAGCTGGGACAGCCAGCACACTTGCGGTGAGGTTTGGCAAGGGTTTGTAGGTTCATGGAGGGTGAAGTCTAAGGTGCCAGGACATCTGTTCCTATAGGCTCCTGTGAGGTCAATCCAGGCCTGGTCACTGCTGTCAACAGCCGTGCCATGTGTGACCTTCACAACCCTAGGTGCGAGGGCAGTCAAGCTGCTTTTAATATCAACTTATTTTGGGATCGGTGACTGTGGTGGGAAGATATAGTTTACATCAGTGATAGAGGCAGTTCACTTGACATTTCAGTGTAATAATCTTATAACATAAGTTCTTGCCTATATTTTAAAATCGCTGGTGTATGAAAAATGTCCTTCATGAAAAATTACTTTTAATAACTGATTTGAAAATAAATCCATAATTGGTTTAAAAATAAATCCAGGATTCGAATAGTGTAAAGGGTACCCATAAATATTTCCTTAGTTTTTCAAACATGAGGTATTTATTGTTAAATAATATAGTGAGGAGAAGGTTCACAGTGGGGCGCTGTGGTGGAATGTTATGGAGGCATTCTAACATGCATTGTCTTTAAAGTATACAGGGAGGGAGGAGGTGCCCCAGTGTGAGTGTCAATTGTCAATAATGACGGTTTTAATAAGAAGTGTTACCACCATATGGAGGTAAAGGTTTAATTTATTGGACATCAAAACAATGACACGTTTTTTGGGATACACCTGCTTTTTCAGGTTAAATAAAACCTTTCCACAATAGCACAGATTCGGAGCGCCTGTAAGTGACTTTAACCAGATCCAGATCCCTGGTATGTATAAATACACTTCTGAAAACTTCACTTGTGGATCAGGGTATATATACTGTAGATATACAGTATATATGTACTTCCACGTTTTTCCTGCTGCACACATTAGATGCGTTTCCCCCTCTGTCCTGCTGAGAACTGATCGGTGAATGGGAATATGTGTTTCCAATGCCGATCAAAGTACCTGTAATGAATGATCACTGGCATCAGCAAGATTGTTGTGATCATTCACAAAGTGAAAGTAAAAACATACATTTACAACACTTCCTGTGCTGTGTGGGAATATGTGTGTCCAATGCCAATCAAAGTGCCTGTAATGAATGATCACTGGCATCAGCGAGACTGTTGTGATCATTCACAAAGTGAAAGTAAAAACATACATTTACAACACTTCCTGTGTACTGTTAATAGTACACAGTATAGTGTGGGGACATCTAGTCTGATTAAAAATTAAAACATGTAAAATACATTAACATACATTAAACAATAAATCCCCCCATTAGTTATTATCACTTTCAACCCCCAACTCCCTAATAGTTAACAAAATAAAAAAAAGTGACAGCATAAAAAAAAAAAAACATAAATGGTTTACCTTGGGGGACTCAGCAAAAATAAAATATTGTCACCATACATTGTACTGGGAATATAACTGAAATGTTCAAATAACTACGACAAATGAGTAAATAAAATGTGTGGGTTTTAACTACAGTAGCACATATTATTTTTAAACTATAATGGCTGAAACTTGAGAAATAATGATTTAATTAAAAAAAAATACTTGTTATTCCCTTTAAAATGCATATGAAATAAAATAATTCTTAGCAAAAAGTACCACCCAAAGAATGTCTAATTTTTTGCGAAAAATAAGCAACATACAGATCATTTTGGTGTGATAAGTAGCAATAAGGTTATTGGCGAGAAGTGTGGAAATTTGAAAATTGCTTTGGTATTTAAGGGGAAATAACCTGTGGTAGGGATGTGGTTACGTTAAAATGTTGGAAGAGACTTAGAAAATCACTGCTTTAGAGAGCTGCCACTATAATGACAAAGCAGAGGATGCCTGAAATGTTATTTCCTGCTTTGTGTCGACTGCTGGGAATGACATGAATAGAAGAAGAAAATTCTACAAACAGTTTAAAAAGTAATAACTTAAACTAATTACAGACTGAAATAGAAAAATAATTTTAAGCACATTCAATTACAAAACTGGCTTGTGTAGTAAGCGTAAATACTCTTTGGAACTGGATCCTTCAACATTATCGGACTGCATTGTTTTTCTTTGCTGTTTATGGAGTCGCCACAAGGTCCAAAATTATGTTATTGTTTGGCTTCTGAATTTCAAAGCTGATTGAACTCACTGTCAATATATAGTTGTCTGGCTGCATAGAAAGGCATTTGTGCATGGGGTTTCAAAATTCTATTATATTACTTTGGCTGTGGTATTTACACTTTTAATGCTAATAAAATAAAGTAATTCTATTTTTCAACTTTGGGGTCAATTTATAAAGCATTCTCGCATGCGGTAATGCTCAAAACAGCTGACTTTACCGACCACTTTTGCAAAACTCATAAAAGCTGTTACCGCATGAAAAGCTGACATTCCCGAGCAGTGAGGTCAATTAACGCCTTGTGCGGTGATTATCTCAACATATGTCACTAAATTTCAAATCATAAAGATTAGAGCAGGCGGTATTGGGACGGAGAATACCGTCTGTTTAGAAAAGGTGATAAGAGAGCGGATAACAGCAAAGTTAATGGGGACAGATCTCCCAGACAACAGGCTGTGTTTTTTAACCTCTTGGGTACCTGTTTTAAGATATATTTCACATCAGAAAGCCTGCATGTGTAACATTTCTTGAGGTTCTTCTAAGCTGTGGCAATTAAATAGATTGTTTAGAAAGACTAAAGGCTCATACACACATCAGACTATAGTCTTTGGAAAATGAAAGATCACAGACCAATCTTACCACCCTTCATGTAGTATGAGAGCCATACTCTACACCAGGGCTGCCCAATAGGTCGATCGCGATCTACCGGTAGATCGCGACCGCCTCCTTGGTAGATCGCGGCCTCTTGGCCGCGTCTCGTTAATGTTTGTTGCGGCCAGCAGCTCGTGTTTAGCTGCTGGCCGCTGGCCAATAAGAATGCATGCAGGCGAGGAGAGAGGGAGGAGAGAGGCGGCGCGTCCGCTGCGTCATGGCTGGGGGCGGCGGCGGGCAGCCTGTGTAATGTGCGTGTGTAACGTGCCCGGCGCCGCCTCCAGCCATGACGTAGCGGCCGCGCCGCCTCTCTCTTCGCCGCCGCTTCTCTCCTACATCCCATTGGCCTGCCAGAGTCTCTCCTCGCCGCCTCTTCTCCTCCGCCTGCAGGTACATATACCTGGCTAACCTACACTGGGGGGCCCTATACCTGGCTAAACTACACTGGGGGGCCCTATACCTGGCTAACCTACACTGGGGGGCCCTATACCTGGCTAACCTACACTGGGGGGCCCTATACCTGGCTAACCTACACTGGGGGGCCCTATACCTGGCTAACCTACACTGGGGGGCCCTATACCTGGCTAACCTACACTGGGGGGCCCTATATCTGGCTAACCTACACTGGGGGGCCCTATACCTGGCTAACCTACACTGGGGGGCCCTATACCTGGCTAACCTACACTGAAGGGACCTATACCTGGCTAACCTACACTGGGGGGCCCTATACCTGGCTAACCTACACTGGGGGGCCCTATACCTGGCTAACCTACACTGGGGGGCCCTATACCTGGCTTACCTACACTGGGGGGCCCTATACCTGGCTAACCTACACTGGGGGCCCCTATACCTGGCTAACCTACACTGGGGGCCCCTATACCTGGCTAACCTACACTGGGGGCCCCTATACCTGGCTAACCTACACTGGGGGCCCCTATACCTGGCTAACCTACACTGGGGGCCCCTATACCTGGCTAACCTACACTGGGGGCCCCTATACCTGGCTAACCTACACTGGGGGCCCCTATACCTGGCTAACCTACACTGGGGGGCCCTATACCTGGCTAACCTACACTGGGGGGCCCTATACCTGGCTAACCTACACTGGGGGGCCCTATACCTGGCTAACCTACACTGGGGGGCCCTATACCTGGCTAACCTACACTGGGCGGCCCTATACCTGGCTAACCTACACTGGGGGGCCCTATACCTGGCTAACCTACACTGGGGGGCCCTATACCTGGCTAACCTACACTGGGGGCCCCTATACCTGGCTAACCTACACTGGGGGCCCCTATACCTGGCTAACCTACACTGGGGGCCCCTATACCTGGCTAACCTACACTGGGGGCCCCTATACCTGGCTAACCTACACTGGGGGCCCCTATACCTGGCTAACCTACACTGGGGGCCCCTATACCTGGCTAACCTACACTGGGGGCCCCTATACCTGGCTAACCTACACTGAGGGCCCATATACCTGGCTAACCTACACTGAGGGCCCATATACCTGGCTAACCTACACTGAGGGCACGCAACCTATGCTGCAGGCACATATACCTGGCTAACCTACGCGGGGGGGGGGGGGGGGGCGTGCTTAGCATTTGAGACGTTGGTAGATCTCCTGGCCTCTGCAAATTTAAAAGTAGCTCGCGAGCCGAAAAAAGTGTGGGCACCCCTGCTCTACACAATCTTTTCTATGGAGCTGAACTCCACATCAGAAAAACATCTTTGCAAGATGCTGCACACAAAGATGCTGTACAGACACAAAAGATCAGTATCTGCAAAAGATCTGTTCCTGCCAAAAATCCATTCCTGCAAATTGCAATGATAGACTATGAGATCTGCAGATCATCATACACACATGATTTAACTGGCATTCATCTGCAGATCAAGCAATCATCTGCAGATCTGAAAATCCATCCTGGTGGATCTGATCTGCAGATGAATGTCAGTTAAATCATGTGTGTATGAAGATCTGCAGATCTCATAGACTATCATTGCAATTTGCAGGAATGGATTTTTGGCAGGAACAGTTCTTTTGCAGCTACAGATCTTTTGAGTGTGTGCAGCATGTTTGTGTGCAGCATCTTGCAAAGATTTTTTTCTGATGGGGTGTTCAGCTCCATAGAATAGACTGTGTAGGTATGGCTCTCATACTACATGAAGGGTGGTAAGATTGGTCTGTGATCTTTCATTTTCCAAAGACTATAGTCTGATGTGTGTATGCACCTTTATAGACAGATTCAGCGCAGATTCAGGGCAAACAGAGGCAGTTTAAAAAAAATCCACATCTAAAGGGAAGTTGGGGATGCCTCTTTTATTGTAACGCTGTCTCTGCAGGAGAAAATGTTTTAACTCAGGCAGCACCGCCAGCTTAGGTCGGGAAATCACCGAACTTCTATCGCAACTGTAAACATTTTTATGAATTAGCACACAGAATTCTAAAATACTGAATGCGGTATTTTCCAGACAAGATTTTTTCCCTGCACAGCCTTTTATGAATAGAGCCCTTTATGTGTGTTGAGAGATCATTGCAGCCTAGTATGTACATTCAAAACAGTTAATCCAGTTTTTTTTTTCATTCACAAATTTTGCTGTCTTTTCAAGAAAAATGAAATTTCCATTAATGTGGGATTATACTCCCAAACTTTCAATTTCAGAAACTAATATTCCTCCTAACCAATAAAACAACAGGTGTCTTCTGCATCCCCCTGTGACTGTGTGTGCCACCTGTGTCTGTAGTGTACATGTCCAGAGCTGTAGTGATGGCCATGGGCCATGCATGCATGGGGCCCACACCCGTGCATGCTGCATGGAGTGCATGCTGGGGGGGCTAAACGTGCATGTGCAGTGCGGCGGGAGGCACATCTAGTGCCTGTTAATGGAACGGGCCTAGTGACTTGTATTTACATAAAAGAATACTTCAAAACATTTGCACTG
The DNA here is from genome assembly GCF_040937935.1 of Hyperolius riggenbachi. Classification (NCBI taxonomy): domain Eukaryota; kingdom Metazoa; phylum Chordata; class Amphibia; order Anura; family Hyperoliidae; genus Hyperolius; species Hyperolius riggenbachi. The sequence continues at coordinate 131,309,436 of NC_090648.1, forward strand.
TGTAAAATCATTTATTTTCTCTTCAGAGAGCAGAAGAAGCTTGCTTATCCCTGGTCATCGGCAAAGGCAAAAATCGTTGTCTTTGTCTTCACTCTGGCCCTCTCCCTCTGCTGTTTAGATACATCAGCCTGGTAGAAGCTGAGTCTCTTCAGCAGAAAAAGAGGAAGGCAGAATGAAGATGCAGACGCAGGGAGATTCTTGCCCTTGTCAATGACCATAAATAAGCAAGCTTCTACTGTTTTTTCAGTGTAAATAAACAGTTTTTCACACCGGGAATACTTGGGAATGCTTTCAAATGTTCTTTTTTGTAACTAACAGTAATTATTGAGATGTACATTTTGGGAGTGTAATTCCACTTTGCCACTTGGCATTAAGGTATTATGGCGACAACATTTTTGAATCAGGAGCATAACAATAGCCCCTGCAAGGGATGCAGGCGCAGAGGGGACCGTGGGGGGTGAAGCCTGATGGGGCCCAGGTCTGTTTTTAGTGGCAGGAGGGGGGCCCAGGGCAGTAGGGGGGGCAGTGGGCACACAGCAATCGGGAGGAGGCCCTACTCTCCTCCACACACCTTGGGCCCCCCTTCAGTGCACCAGGTTCCCTTCTCCAGAAATTATAGCACTGGCAGCAGGTGGGGAGCTCATCTTCCTGGTTCCAGGCGGCGACGGAGCTCTGTGTTCCTCCGTCTTCTATGACTCAAACACCGCTGTTATGATCACTTCTGCAGCATGTACTGCTGGCTGCAGTTCTACTGTAGACAAGCAGTTTTGGATTTCTTTGCATGCATTTGCTCTCATTGTTTTGCTTGCGCTCACACTGAGTGTTGATTCCATCTGCAGTCGCTCTGAAGTTAATGACAGTTTAAGATGCTCTTGTGAAGTCAAACATTGTCTGTTGCAGTGGAGTTGCAATCCCTTTCATGCAGGTTGCATAGCTTTGTCTGCCTTTCCCTGCTGCCAGCTTGTGATTGGTTATCATTCACCTGGAATCTGCATGTCTGCTCCCATTGGATGACCTCAGTATAAAGGACTGCTTCCTGCAGTGCTCCATGGGCTATCATAGTCTCAGCATCAGCCTGTCTTCCTGTTACTCTGGCCCCAGACTGTGTTCCTAGTTCTCGTGTTAATTCATGTGGACTGCACTGATCTCCTGCGTAGGAGTCAGTGAGTCCTTCTAGTCCTGTTCCTGTTATCAGTATTTGTTACTTTGCTAGTCTTGCATCATATATTGGTTCATCGCCAATATATACGCATGCTAGCGTGTTTGTTATTTTCCTTGTATTCGTGTTACGTTAATACATCAGTGTCGCTGATATATACGTACCCGTACTGTTTATATCCTTCAGTCAGTTTCCAGCACGTTTTGGTAGGTTGCGCTTATTGTGATCACCCGTGCTTAGTTAAGTTCAGTCCTGTTCCTGTTACCTTGCGTGGATTGCGCTCACTTCTGCGTAGAAGTAGTGAATCCTTCCTAGTCCTGTTCCTTGTATTGCTCCAGTTCCTAGCTAGTGTTCCTTGCTTATGTTATATATCGGTTCATCGCCGATATATACATATGTTAGTCAGTCGTTTGTAGTTTCATTGATAGCTCTAATTATAATACGCTAGGAATATCTTATCCATTGTATATTAAGTATTGTTTGTGGTTGCTCGGATCTACGCCTGCTCTGTGCGCCACATCTCCTACGTGAGTCAGTCCTCTCCTCCACTACAACTGGGGATATCCTGGTTCCTTGTGCTTGCGTGTGTGTCTCCTTCACGTCAGGATCTGCATTATGTGCTGACTGTGGAGAATATACCACCGAGTGTAACAACCACTAATCAGGAAGTAGAGTCAGCGGCATTGGAGGCATAGAAGACGGCAGCACGCAGAGCTCCAATGCTGCCTGGAACCAATAAGAGGTGAGTTCCCCACCCGCTGCTGCTGAGCTTATTTCTGGAGGGGGGAGCTGGGATAACTGAAAGGGGGGCTGAGGTGAGGGGGGGGGGTCTGGCCACTATGTGCCTGCTGCTTCCCCCTCCAGACGATCTATACTGTGGGCACCTATAGACCTGGCTAACATATACTGGGGGCACCTATAGCTGGCTAACCAATGCTGTGGGCACCTATAGCTGGCTGCCTATACTGAGGGCCCATATGCCTGGCTAAAGTATACTGGGTGCGCCTATAGCTTGCTAACCTATGCTGGGACTGGGAGCACCTATGTCTGACTACGTATACTTGGGGCACCTATGCCTGGCTTCCTATACTGAGGGCACTTATTGGCCTGGCCTACCTATGCTGGGGGCACCTATAGATCTGGCTAACCTATATTTGGGCACCTATACCTGGCTAAGCTATGCTGGAGGCACCTATACCTGGCTAACCTATACTGGGGTACCTATACCTGGCTACCTATACTGTAAGTATCATGTTGTTTTTTTAAATATCCCACTGGCCTGCCTTTCCAATCTCTGGTGTGGGAGGGGGAGGCGGGTGTTGGCAGAGGGAGGGTTGCCCGATGCAAAGTTTCGCAGGGGGACCCAGTGAAACACCCCTGTTTGGAATCATCTCTCAAAGCCAAGTAACACTATGGGCTTGATTCACAAAGCCGTGATAACTCTTATCACAGCCATGCTAGCATTTTGCACGCGCTATAACGCGCGTAACGTTTTTCACTCGCGTGAAAATGGCCGCAATTTTGCGCGCAAATTCATGTTTGCGCGCAAAAAATGTTACGCGCGCTATAACGCTAGCTTGTGAATCAAGCCCCTTGTCTCTGATGCCTTTGGATTTCTGAAATATCACACGCACACACAGACACACACTTCTTTCTCTTCTTACATTGTTTGACATAGCTGGATTACACACGGATTTAAAATATTTAATAAGGAGGGAAGAAAATGTCTTCTGTATTATGAGCTGCAATTTACAAATAATGCATGTTGTTAATTAATTATAAAATATAAATGTTCTGGCTATTGTGGAACTGATTACTTTTTAGCATTTTCAGGCCACAAATCACTTTGTAAATACTGAATGCCGGATGCTGACTTGTAAAGGATTAGTCAATAAGTACAGGTATTGAAATTAAAACTGTACTTTAAAATGTCATTTTTTGAGGTTGCATTCATTTAATTTAAAATGTAAAAAAACACCAAGCGTTCATCTCCTTTGTCTTGCATGATGGGTGAGTCCTGCACATCTGTGTGGACCTACCGTGTGGAATTCTCATAAGCAGAGTACTTAATGATCAATTCCAATCACATAAAATGAGATGCATAGTTAAAAAGGAATATTCTTCTTTTAATAATTATGTTGATCCAGAGGAAAGCAAAACAGGACCCCTATAAGATAGCGGCTAATTTAATTTCATGAAGGAAAAGAGAAACCTTCATAACCCCATAATGAAAATCAGATTAATTCCCTGGATGAATCACTTCTGTAATATAATCTACCAATTAGGGTGACATGTACCATTTCTTATAAAAAAAGAAAGGTATGCAATCTATTTAAAATCCATTTAATTACTATCTGCTATCATTACCTACTAAGGCAATACATTTCTTCAGAAAAAAAAAAAAGTATAATTGAGAGAAGGCATGCCAAAAGTGACTCTAGCAATCCTGAGGTGTTTTTTTTTAATCCCTCTCATCTATATGTATGTTAACAATTGCATTAGAAAAAAATGTACAAGAAATATTTATGTTTATCCCCTTATCTCTCTATCTCTCTGTAACTGACAGATTTCAACTCACAATAGTCAGCCTAGAATCCACCACTTTTGTCGGTTGAAATCCCACCTTGCGGCTGCTAGTCTATCAGGAGGCTTGGCTTAAAGAGACTCTGAGCTCTGCCTAAAATTGCAATTAGGACTTACCTGGTGCTTCCTCCAATCCCTGGTAGCCCACGAGGTCCCCAGTGTGCCCACGGCTCCTCTTCGGGTCCCGCTGGTGGCTCTGTTAATCGGCAACTTTGGCCTTAAGTCGCCCATGCGCGCCCCCGCTGTGCACGCTACGCGTCATCACACCAGCTGACCAGATGAGTCCTGCGTATGTGCGGTTCTCTAAGACTGAGATCAGGGTCCCTTTAAGCAAGCATGTGAGGTTTTTACAAACTGGTGCAGTAGGGTTGATTTAGTTTTTAATGTTCACTGAATTTGATGTTTTATTAAATGTATATAATAAAGTATCTGAACTTTGGCTTAAAATATACTTTGTAAAAATGAATTGGCTAACCCCTAGAGAGAGATCTGTATCTAGTTGCCATCACTGTTCTGATCAACAGTTGCTCAATTAACTAATGTTTAAAGCTAAGTAAACACATGAAATAATTCAGGGACTGATGCTGCGCAGATGCATTGCTAGTCTGCTATGGAGAGGGCTGAGAGATGACAATCAGCACATGATCAGCAGCAAAAGGAAGCAAAAACAACAACGTAAGCAGGGCCACTCAGGTGTTGAGGGTCATTAAGAATCTGATATGACAGACAGATACTTAACAACTGAGACCTGAGAAGGATTGATCTGAGGCCACTGTACACACAGAATGATTGTTGGAAAAAATGAAAGAAGAGGGGCTACTGGACACCAGGGATTTATATAGAGGAGGGAGGGGGCCACTTGACACCAGAAAACTGTAGAGGGGAGCAAGGGGGGCTATTAGACACTAGGAAACTGTATTAGGGAGGGAGGTGTCCACTAGACATTGAGGTTGGCCATTACTGTGTCTGATTTTGGGTACCCTACTCCAGCTTCCAAGGCTATGTTGGTGTATAACTTCCTCTTAAACCATGTTGGGCCATGCACCACAACAGTATATAATATTATTTTTATTTTTTTTTTATTTCTTGAATTCAGCTGTTAAGTAGCTCCACTCAACATGTGAATGCAAGGCTGTACCACTATTTTGTTTAATAACATTTTACATCATATTTTTAAATATGAAGAGATAAAATTGCATAGTTTATATAATTAATCCAATTACTACAACAACAACAACAGCAATAATAAAAAAGAAAACACAGAAATCAATGCATCCTATGCTTGAGTAAAATGTATTGATGTATCTGATGAGCAGGCACACATTTTCAACATTTGATCTCATGGCAAATTGGAGTGTTTTTGCTTACTAATGTGCCTTTACCATTTCCAAAAAGAGTTTTGTTGAAGAAGCAACATAACTGTGAAAAAATCATTTAGGCCCTATTTACACCTAATACGTTGAGTTGTGTCGCATTGCATCACATTGCATCCCATTTTGGCAACTTGCAACTCAGTGCAACTCAACACAATGCATTAAGTGTAAAAAGGGCCATAATGTTCTTAATTTACCATAAATACTTACCTTTAGGCTACTTGCACACCAAGACGTTGCGTTAGGTGCTACGTTAAGGTCGCATAACGTGCACCTAATGCAACGTATGGTGGTGCGGGAGAGGACGGTAGAGTGAGCCACGTTAGGCGGCTCTATCCGTATAAGGTCTCCCAGAGTGGCGCTGATTGGCCGGCGGGACCACGTGATGCAGAGCCAGACACTCCGCATCATGTGGCCGCCAGTGCAGTGAATATTAAGTAGCCATGTGCGCGGCTACTGTAGCTGCATCTCCCCGCCTCCTCTCCGCCCCCCACTGAGCATGTGCAAACAGTCTAACGCGGCTATAGCCGCTCTAACGCCGTAGCATCCTGCACTTTCCGAACAACATGCAGCGTTACATGTAACGCAACGTGGGCTGTGTGAACAGCCCACTTGTGTTACATTGCTGTGCGTTGGGGGAGCACAGTTTTGTTCAGCGGAGATCTTCATTCAATATCCAGAGGATATATTGGCTTGGGATCTTTAATTTAGGCTGCTTACACACTAAGACGTGCGCCTGTAACGTCTTAGTGTGTAAGCAGCCTAAATTAAAGATCCCAAGCCAATATATCCTCTGGATATTGAATGAAGATCTCCGCTGAACAAAACTGCACATGACAATATAAGATTGCCCTAGAAATATACAGGGTTGGCCATTTATATGGATACACCTTAATAAAATGGGAATGGTTGGTTATATTAACTTCCTGTTTGTGGCACATTAGTATATGTGAGGAGGGAAACTTTTCAAGAAGGGTAGTGACCATGGTGGCCATTTTGAAGTCGGCCATTTTGAATCCAACTTTTGTTTTTTTCAATAGGAACTGGGTCATGTGACACATAAAACGTATTGGGAAATTCACAAGAAAAACAATGGTGTGCTTGGTTTTAATGTAACTTTATTCTTTCATGAGCTATTTACAAGTTACTCTTTGTTTACAGCCATTGACATGTCGCCAAGATTAACACATGAGGAGAGGATAGAAATTGTGTTGATGTCTGGTGAACGCAGTAACAGGGTCATTGCAGAAGATTTCAATGCAAGACACCATATGAGACCACCCATCTCCCATGCTACAGTTAGCAAACTGCTTGCTAGGTGTAATAAAACTGGTTAAGTGTTGGATTTGCCAAAATGTGGATGCATGAAATCTGTCACTAATGAAGAAACATCATTGCATGAAATCTGTCACTAAGGAAGAAACATCAGTGGCTGTCCTAGCTTCATTCAGCAAGGGCCCACAGTGTAGCACTTGCCGCATGTCACTGGAGAGTGGCATTAGTCGAACATCCCTTCGGTGGATATTAGCTACTCACAAATGGCACCTTTACAAACTCCAGCTACTGCAGCATCTCAACGAGGATGACCCAGATCGGCGCACTGAATTTGCAGAATGGGCAAAACAAAAATTGGAATAGGACCCTCAGTTTATGCAGAAGATTTTGTTCAATGATGAGGCAAACTTTTATGTGAATGGTGAAGTTAACAAACAAAACCACCGCTATTGGTCTGACACTAACCCACATTGGATAGATCCCTCCAAGACTGTCAAAAAATTGATGGTATGGTGTGGCATATGGTGTACAAAGATAGTGGGGCCATTCGTCATCAATGAAAACCTCAAGGCCACTGGATATGCGAAATTGCTACATGATGATGTGTTTCCCTCTTTGTGCACTGAAGCTGGCAGGCATGTTCCCTGAGTTTTTCCAGATGGTGCACCATCACATTATGGCTGTCAGGTCCGAGCATTCCTAGATGAACAGTTTCCTGAAAAGTGGATTGGTCATTGTGAGTCAGTTGTATGGCCCACAAGGTCTCCCGATCTGATCCCCTTAGACTTTTATCTTTGGGGTCATCTGAAGGCAATTGTCTATGCTGTGAAGATAGGAGATGTGCAGCACCTGAAGCTACGGATACTGGAAGCCTGTGCTAGCATTTCTCCTGCGGTGTTGCTATCAGTGTGTGAAGAGTGGGAGAAGAGGGTTGCATTGTCAATCCAACACAATGGCAGCACATTGAACATATTTTATAAGTGGTCAGAAACTTGTAAATAACTCATGAAAGAATAGCGTTATAGCACACCAATGTTTTTCTTGTGAAATCCCCAATAAGTTTGATGTGTCACATGACCCTCTTCCCATTGAAAAAAACTAAAGTTGGATTCAAAATGGCCGACTTCAAAATGGCCGCCATGGTCACCACCCATCTTGAAAAGTTTCCCCCCTCACATATACTAATTTGCCACAAACAGGAAGTTAACATCAACAACCATTCCCATTTTATTAAGGTGTATCCTTATCAATGGCCCACCCTGTATATTATCACAGGCTAAACCTAGTGTTGGGCGAACAGTGTTCGCCACTGTTCGGGTTCTGCAGAACATCACCCTGTTCGGGTGATGTTCGAGTTCGGCCGAACACCTGACGGTGCTCGGCCAAACCGTTCGGCCGCATGGCCGAACTAAGAGCGCATGGCCGAACGTTCCCCGAACGTTCGGCTAGCGCTGTGATTGGCCGAACGGGTCATGTGGTTCGGGCCCGAACGCGCTCTGATTGGCCGAACGGTCACGTGGTTCGGGTAAATAAATACCCGAACCACGTCATATCTCCGCCATTTCTCTGTGGGTTTAGCTTTGGGTAGGCAGGCAGGGTAGTTCGCTCTCCAGCCACGCTAGCCAGGGTCCCCCCCAGTCATTGTGTGTCGCTGCTGGGAACAGTAGTACACCGCTCGCTCAGCCACACTATATATAGCATTGTTTACTGCCACTGTGCACCTCGCTCAGCCACGCTATATATAGCATTGTGTTTTCTGACACTCTGTGTACACGGCTTAGCCTGACTAATATAGCATTGTGTGTACTGCCACTGTGCACCTCGCTCAGCCACGCTATATATAGCATTGTGTTTTCTGACACTCTGTGTACACGCCTTAGCCTGACTAATATAGCATTGTGTGTACTGCCACTGTGCACCTCGCTCAGCCACGCTATATATAGCATTGTGTTTTCTGACACTCTGTGTACACGGCTTAGCCTGACTAATATAGCATTGTGTGTACTGCCACTGTGCACCTCGCTCAGCCACGCTATATATAGCATTGTGTTTTCTGACACTCTGTGTACACGGCTTAGCCTGACTAATATAGCATTGTGTGTACTGCCACTGTGCACCTCGCTCAGCCACGCTATATATAGCATTGTGTTTTCTGACACTCTGTGTACACGGCTTAGCCTGACTAATATAGCATTGTGTGTACTGCCACTGTGCACCTCGCTCAGCCACGCTATATATAGCATTGTGTTTTCTGACACTCTGTGTACACGCCTTAGCCTGACTAATATAGCATTGTGTGTACTGCCACTGTGCACCTCTCTCAGCCACGCTATATATAGCATTGTGTTTTCTGACACTCTGTGTACACGGCTTAGCCTGGCTATATAGCATTGTGTGTACTGCCACTGTGCACCTCGCTCAGCCACGCTATATATAGCATTGTGTTTACTGCCACTCTGTGTACACCGTTCAGCCAGACTATATACCGTTGTTTACTGACACTCTGTGTATACCGCTCAGCCAGACTATATACCATTGTTTACTGACACTCTGTGTACACGGCTCAGCCTGACTATATAGCATTGTGTGTACTGCCACTGTGCACCTCGCTCAGCCACGCTATATATAGCATTGTGTTTTCTGACACTCTGTGTACACGGCTTAGCCAGACTATATAGCATTGTGTGTACTGCCACTGTGCACCTCGCTCAGCCACGCTATATATAGCATTGTGTTTACTGCCACTCTGTGTACACCGCTCAGCCAGACTATATACCGTTGTTTACTGACACTCTGTGTACACCGCTCAGCCAGACTATATACCATTGTTTACTGACACTCTGTGTACACGGCTCAGCCTGACTATATAGCATTGTGTGTACTGCCACTGTGCATCTCGTTCAGCCACGCTATATATAGCATTGTGTTTTCTGACACTCTGTGTACACGGCTTAGCCTGACTATATAGCATTGTGTGTACTGCCACTCTGTGTACACGGCTCAGCCAGACTATATATCATTGTGTGTACTGCCACTCTGTGTACACCTCTCAGCCAGACTATATAGCATTGTGTGTACTGCCACTCTGTGTACACCGCTCAGCCAGACTATATAGCATTGTGTGTACTGCCACTCTGTGTACACCGCTCAGCCAGACTATATAGCATTGTGTGTACTGCCACTCTGTGTACACCGCTCAGCCAGACTATATAGCATTGTGTGTACTGCCACTCTGTGTACACCGCTCAGCCAGACTATATACCATTGTTTACTGACACTCTGTGTACACGGCTCAGCCTGACTATATAGCATTGTGTGTACTGCCACTGTGCACCTCGCTCAGCCACGCTATATATAGCATTGTGTTTTCTGACACTCTGTGTACACGGCTTAGCCAGACTATATAGCATTGTGTGTACTGCCACTGTGTACCTCGCTCAGCCACGCTATATATAGCATTGTTTACTGACACTCTGTGTACACGGCTCAGCCAGACTATATAGCATTGTGTGTACTGCCACTCTGTGTACACCGCTCAGCCAGACTTTATAGCATTGTGTGTACTGCCACTCTGTGTACACCGCTCAGCCAGACTATATAGCATTGTGTTTACTTCCACTCTGTGTCTGCTGGGCCTGGGAACAGTAGTACACCGCTCACCTGCCACTGTATAGCATTGTGCTCTGTGTCGCTGCTGGGAATAGTGGTACACCGCTCACCCGCCACTGTATAGCATTGTGCTCTGTGTCGCTGCTGGGAATAGTGGTACTGTATAGCATTTCTGTACTGCCACTGTACTGCTGCCAGTCAGCGTGTACTGTAAGGATAAGTGAAATGAGGAAGAAATCCGGTGAAAGAGGAAGGGGCAAGGGAAGAGGTGTTTCCCCTGACGGTTCACGTACAGGCCACAGGGGAGCACCCAAGAAAACCCACTCAATACCGCCCATGTTGTCCAGGACAACAACCCTCACAGATCCAAAAGAACAGGACCAGATAATTACTTGGATGACCTCTCAAGTGTCCAGCAGTGGGTTAAGCAGCACCAGCACATCACGCACGAGGTCCGAGTCCTCAGCCAGTTACAAGGAGCCAGTGGGCACAAAGCTGACACAACCGGCAGCGACACCACGCACACAACTGCCAGATAACCAGTCCGATGAATTACCTCAGGACACAATGGGGTATTCGCAGGAGCTATTCCCAGCCCAACAAACTTCCACCTTTCAAAGGTCAATGGAGGAACAGCCAGAAATGTTGTGCCCGGATTCACAACCATTAACTGTGGGAAATGCACCGCGCACTGAAATACAAGGCGAGTCCGAGGAGGACTCGGAAACCCAAATCCCAGAGCAAGTTGGGCAGGAGGGGTTGCAATTGCAGGAGGTCGGCCGACAAGATCTGGAAGACGACGTTGGAGTGAGCTGCGCAGAGGTTGTTCTGGGGAGCTCTACTCCATGGCGGCGGCTCCCCACAATGACATATGACGAGTTTCAGGAGATGGAAGAGGAGGGTATGGACAATGTGGACAGAGACCCAGATTTTGTTTGTGAACGAGAACATCGCCATCGTAGCAGCAGCACAGATGAGTCTGTTGAAGAACCCACTGCTGCACGAGTTCACTTTGTGCCACAAGGTAGGCGGCGCGCAATTTCAGGCACCACAAGCGTGGAAGTTCAAGTGAGAGGCAAAAGAGGAGCAAACAGAAATCGCCAGCAAGGAGGCAGGTGCTCCAAAGTCTGGGCTTTCTTTGAAGACTGCACTGAGGATGTTACCATGGCGATTTGCAAGGTGTGCAAGACCCGCCTGAGCAGGGGGAAAAGTATTAACAACCTCTCCACCACCAGCATGAGCCGCCACATGCTATCCAAACATCCCACTCTGTGGGCAAACGCGGCAGGACAGGGTACCAGCAACACTGCCTCCCTTGGGTTCACCAGACTCACCACCAGACCCGCCTCAGCAGCAGCAGTAGCCCAGCCATTGCGTGGTTCACAACATTCACAAACATCAGACGATGCTGACACTGTCACTTTCCGGAGTAGTGCTCTTGAGGTCTCCCAGTGTTCATCAAACACAACAACCAACAGCCCTTCCGTGTGCAGCGCTACGGTTCAGTTGTCTGTGTCGGAGATGTTTGAGCGCAAGAGGAAATTGCCAGCAAATGACCCCCGGGCCGTGGCAGTAACAGCCAGCATAGCCAAGCTTCTGGCCTGCGAAATGCTGCCATATCGAGTGGTGGAGACAAACAGCTTCAAGGGCATGATGTCAGTGGCCATCCCATGTTACGTGGTTCCCAGCCGCTACCACTTTGCGCGCTCTGCAGTGCCTGAGTTGCATGAGCACATGGTCAGCAAAATAACCCGAAGCTTGAAGAATGCCGTTGCCTGCAAGGTTCACCTCACCACTGACACTTGGACGAGTGCGTTCGGACAGGGTCGATACATCTCCCTTACCGCGCACTGGGTGAACCTTGTGGAGCCTGGCAGCGATTCCTCACCTGCTACGGCGCGGGTGTTGCCCACGCCGCAAACAGCTGCACCGCCGTCCCTCCCACTGGATAACAACAGCAGCACCTACCTCTCTGACTCCTTCTCCTCCAACGCATCTCAAAGCTGTACCTCATCCGGAAACGCTAACCCAGCAGCAGTAGGATCGTGGAAGCAGTGCAGCACAGCTGTTGGCATGCGTCAGCAAGCGTTGCTGAAGCTGATCTGCCTTGGGGATAAGCAGCACACAGGGGAGGAAATTTGGAAGGGAATAAAGGAACAGACGGATTTGTGGCTGGCACCGCTGGACTTGAAACCGGGCATGGTTGTGTGTGATAATGGGAGTAATCTCATTCGCGCTTTAAGGTTGGCTAAGCTGACACACATCCCTTGCCTGGCGCACGTGATGAACCTAGTAGTTCAGCGGTTCCTGAGGACATACCCAGGCGTGGCCGATCTTCTGTTGAAGGTGCGTCGAGTGGCCAAACATTGTAGAAATTCCAGTACTGCTTCGGGGGCACTCGCCAAGATGCAGGAGCGCTTCAATCTCCCCCACCATCGCTTGCTGTGTGATGTCCCTACGCGCTGGAATTCTACGCTGCACATGCTTGCACGCTTTTGTGAGCAGAAGAGTGCAGTGGTCCAGTACATGACGGCGCAGTACCGAGGCGCATCCGGACAGCTGCCAAGCTTCTGTGGATGCCAAGTCCTTCAAAATTTTGAGCAATCCACGTTGCTTGTGAGCAGTGACAACTCTTCAGTCAGCATTACCATACCACTGCTGTGTTTACTGAAGAGGTCATGTTGAAAATCAAGGAAACAGCTGTCATGATGCAACTGGGGGAATCTGAAGGAGAAAACGATCAGCGTGATGGTACCAACATCAGGCCATCCGCCTCAGGGAACGCTGGCCCCAGCAGCTATGACGAAGAAGAGGAGGAGGAACAGCTGGAGTTGGAGCAGGAATTTCATGCCACCACTGACGAGGGCCAGAGCGGTGCACGTTGGACTTCCACAATTCAGCGCGAATGGTCAGCAGAAGCAGACCAGGAGGAAGGTGACGACTATGATGCATCACAACAACTATCACAACGCTCACAAGAGGATGATGAGGATTCTGGTAGGACTCTTGCACACATGGCTCAATTCATGCTAGACTGCATTGAACGCGACCCACGCATTGTGCGCATTCTGGACAACACCAATTACTGGGTTTATACCCTTCTGGATCCACGGTACAAACACAATGTTCCAAAACTGCTTGAAGAAAGAGTCAGACAGGTCAAAATGGAAGAATACCAGCAGGCTCTTGTGGAGACTTTAGAGAGGAGATTGACATCCTCCCCCTCCTCTAGCCAGTTGTACGCCGACAGACTGACTTCCGCAAACCCAGGACGACCAGGAGGGCAGCAAACAACGCAAGCCGCAGCTAGTGCCCAAAAGGGAATGGTATCGACAGTGTCCTTGGAGTGGGAAAATTTTCTGACACCCATGCAGCAGCAGCCCACTGAACAGGAAGCGTGCAGATCCACCTCCAACACCGATCGCCTGGAGAAGATGGTCAAGGACTACATGTCAGATGACGTAGCTGTGTCGAACAATCCATCTGCACCCTTCAACTATTGGGTATCGAAGCTAGACACCTGGCACGAACTGGCAATGTACGCAATAGAGGTGCTGGCTTGCCCGGCAGCCAGCGTTATGTCGGAACGCTGTTTCAGTGCTGCCGGAGGCATCGTCACAGATCGGCGTATCCGCCTCTCCACAGAAAATGCAGACCGTCTGACTCAAATTAAAATGAATCAATCCTGGATTGTAAACGACTACGCAACACTCCAGGACCCCAACCAAGTAACATGACCAATGAACATCTGGGATGGTGTAGCGTTTCCGGTCCCTGTTTATTGAACCTCTCATCTGTATTACATTTATGACTGCATGGCGGCAAAAAGCATTGCTGCTATATCCGCACGCTTTTTGTCCTCATGCAAGGCCTGGGTTGTTGTGTCTCAAAAAGCATGGCCTTCTCCTCCTGCGCCTGCTCCTGTTCCATCACGTGTGCTGCTGCTGCTGCTGGGTTAGCGTTGCCGGTCCCTGTTTATGGAACCTCTTATCTTTATTACATTTATGACTGCATGGCGGTACAAAGCATGCTATCCGCACGCTTCTTGTCCTCATGCAAGGCCTGGGTTGTTGTGTCTCACAAAGCGTGGCCTTCTCCTCCTGCGCCTCCTCCTGTTCCATCACGTCTGCTGCTGCTGGGTTAGCGTTGCCGCGTGGTCCCTGTTTATTGAACCACTTATCTTTATTACATTTATGACTGCATGGCTGTACAAAGCATGCTATCCGCACGCTTCTTCTCCTCATGCAAGGCCTGGGTTGTTGTGTCTCACAAAGCGTGGCCTTCTCCTCCTGCGCCTCCTCCTGTTTCATCACGTCTGCTGCTGCTGGGTTAGCGTTGCCGGGTGGTCCCTGTTTATTGAACCACTTATCTTTATTACATTTATGACTGCATGGCGGTACAAAGCATGCTATCCGCACGCTTCTTGTCCTCATGCAAGGCCTGGGTTGTTGTGTCTCACAAAGCGTGGCCTTCTCCTCCTGCGCCTCCTCCTGTTCCATCACGTCTGCTGCTGCTGGGTTAGCGTTGCCGCGTGGTCCCTGTTTATTGAACCACTTATCTTTATTACATTTATGACTGCATGGCGGTACAAAGCATGCTATCCGCACGCTTCTTGTCCTCATGCAAGGCCTGGGTTGTTGTGTCTCACAAAGCGTGGCCTTCTCCTCCTGCGCCTCCTCCTGTTCCATCACGTCTGCTGCTGCTGGGTTAGCGTTGCCGCGTGGTCCCTGTTTATTGAACCACTTATCTTTATTACATTTATGACTGCATGGCGGTACAAAGCATGCTATCCGCACGCTTCTTGTCCTCATGCAAGGCCTGGGTTGTTGTGTCTCACAAAGCGTGGCCTTCTCCTCCTGCGCCTCCTCCTGTTCCATCACGTCTGCTGCTGCTGGGTTAGCGTTGCCGCGTGGTCCCTGTTTATTGAACCACTTATCTTTATTACATTTATGACTGCATGGCGGTACAAAGCATGCTATCCGCACGCTTCTTGTCCTCATGCAAGGCCTGGGTTGTTGTGTCTCACAAAGCGTGGCCTTCTCCTCCTGCGCCTCCTCCTGTTCCATCACGTCTGCTGCTGCTGGGTTAGCGTTGCCGCGTGGTCCCTGTTTATTGAACCACTTATCTTTATTACATTTATGACTGCATGGCGGTACAAAGCATGCTATCCGCACGCTTCTTGTCCTCATGCAAGGCCTGGGTTGTTGTGTCTCACAAAGCGTGGCCTTCTCCTCCTGCGCCTCCTCCTGTTCCATCACGTCTGCTGCTGCTGGGTTAGCGTTGCCGCGTGGTCCCTGT
The DNA here is from genome assembly GCF_040937935.1 of Hyperolius riggenbachi. Lineage (NCBI taxonomy): Eukaryota > Metazoa > Chordata > Amphibia > Anura > Hyperoliidae > Hyperolius > Hyperolius riggenbachi. Next base: position 131,324,733 of record NC_090648.1, read on the forward strand.
TTATTGAACCACTTATCTTTATTACATTTATGACTGCATGGCGGTACAAAGCATGCTATCCGCACGCTTCTTGTCCTCATGCAAGGCCTGGGTTGTTGTGTCTCACAAAGAGTGGCCTTCTCCTCCTGCGCCTCCTCCTGTTCCATCACGTCTGCTGCTGCTGGGTTAGCGTTGCCGCGTGGTCCCTGTTTATTGAACCACTTATCTTTATTACATTTATGACTGCATGGCGGTACAAAGCATGCTATCCGCACGCTTCTTGTCCTCATGCAAGGCCTGGGTTGTTGTGTCTCACAAAGCGTGGCCTTCTTCTCCTGCGCCTCCTCCTGTTCCATCACGTCTGCTGCTGCTGGGTTAGCGTTGCCGCGTGGTCCCTGTTTATTGAACCACTTATCTTTATTACATTTATGACTGCATGGCGGTACAAAGCATGCTATCCGCACGCTTCTTGTCCTCATGCAAGGCCTGGGTTGTTGTGTCTCACAAAGCGTGGCCTTCTCCTCCTGCGCCTCCTCCTGTTCCATCACGTCTGCTGCTGCTGGGTTAGCGTTGCCGCGTGGTCCCTGTTTATTGAACCACTTATCTTTATTACATTTATGACTGCATGGCGGTACAAAGCATGCTTACCTGCACGCTTCTTGTCCTCATGTAAGGCCTGGGTTGTTGTGTCTCACAAAGCGTGGCCTTCTTCTCCTGCGCCTCCTCCTGTCCCATCACGTCTGCTGCTGCTGGGTTAGCGTTGCCGCGTGGTCCCTGTTTATTGAACCACTTATCTTTATTACATTTATGACTGCATGGCGGTACCTCATGCAAGGCCTGGGTTGTTGTGTCTCACAAAGCGTGGCCTTCTCCTCCTGCGCCTCCTCCTGTTTCATCACGTCTGCTGCTGCTGGGTTAGCGTTGCCGGGTGGTCCCTGTTTATTGAACCACTTATCTTTATTACATTTATGACTGCATGGCGGTACAAAGCATGCTATCCGCACGCTTCTTGTCCTCATGCAAGGTCTGGGTTGTTGTGTCTCACAAAGCGTGGCCTTCTCCTCCTGCGCCACCCTCCTCCTGTTCCATCACGTGTGCTGCTGCTGGGTTAGCGTTACCGGTCCCTTTTCCTGGAACCTCTTATATGTATTACATTTATGACTGCATGCCGACAAAAAGCATGTTACCTGTGCACAGAAAACAGACATTTCCCGCATTTAAAAGACAGTTTTCCCTTTGAAACTTTAAAATCGATTTTCTCAAAAACTCTAACCTCTTTTTGCTAATTTTTTTTTCCTCTTGTACCCACTCCCAAGGTGCACATACCCTGTAAATTTGGGGTATGTAGCATGTAAGGAGGCTTTACAAAGCACAAAAGTTCGGGTCCCCATTGACTTCCATTATGTTCGGAGTTCGGGTCGAACACCCGAACATCGCGGCCATGTTCGGCCTGTTCGGCCCGAACCCGAACATCTAGATGTTCGCCCAACACTACCACTCAGCCATACCTTTTGAAACTACTGAAACAAGTAGTCCATCTAGGGCCCCGGACTCCAGTCCTCAACTTCACCATTCTTACAAAGTATCACAACCATTTTATCTCAAAGCTCCAGAACTGTCCATTCATACAGTGGTGGCAGCCAAGTCTCCAAGATGGCCAAGGCCGGATTTGAATGCTTTACCACCCAAGGCCACTGTCAGCAGCCGCCCACCTTAGGTAGCCTGATGACCCCTTCCAGCTAGTATAAGAAGCAAGATGACCCTCCCCCCTTCAGTATAGATAGCCTGATGACCTCCTTCCCCCAGTATAGATAGCCAAGTGACCCTTCCCTTCCAATATAGCTTGCTGCCCACCTGCCCTTGATCCTGTGGTGCCCTTGGCTATGGCCTATGTGGCCTTGCCTTAAATCCTGCCCTGAAGATGGCACTCACAGAGTTATTTCCAAGAAGAACATATATATAGGTGATGCATGTTGATTTTTATTTACACAGGATACATTTGTTTTTTTATCGTTTAGCTGTGCAACAATCATTGTAAAAAAAAGATGAAAAAAAATCACGCTGTCAGTGCTCAGATGTATACCAGATCGGGCAAACTGCCAACAAAGCCCATTTTAAACATTTTGCTCCACACTAATTAAAGACATAAAAGCAGAGCTATGATCAAACAGAAAGGGTTATGTCTCAGTAAATAAAATACAGTTAATCTAGAAGTAATTATGCACAGTAATATGGTATTATAAAATAATGATTAATTTACAGTGAATGAAAAATACCACATTAGCGATGTATGCTATGCTTTTCTGAGGTGATCGAAGAATGATTCTTTAAATAAAGCGGTTTCACTTTTTTCCAGTGAACCCCTAAACTCCTTGCCTTTCCCCCCTTCCATTTTCACAGGAATAGTAATAAAAATCCAAGTGATAATTATAACAATAGTTACTTCCATGTGTCAATTAGTTTCTTCTGAAGGGGGTACCACAGCTCCATATTATTAATACTTTGTAGATTTCTGGAGGACAAAAGGTGAGCCAATTAGACAGGAAAAATGTTTCCTAATTAGATTTTGATCTACGCACTCAACCTGTGCCACCAGGGGGGGGGGGGGAATCAGCAATCTCCGTGTCCCAGTTATTGTTCCCTTGTTAACTTGTTCACCACGAATGCTGTCAGCAACGTTAATTAGGTTTCATCAGCCTCAGAAAAGTTGTTTTTCCCTATCAAGTAGTTAGTTAAAGAAGACTGTACATAACATATATGCAGATTAGCAATGTATAGATTAAAATGGCTTTTAATAAGGTATTTGGACAGCTTGCTTTTATATCCTTTATGACATTAATCCAAACAAGGAATAATCAGCCGCACGTTTTTCTTTTCACAAGCTTTTATTAAAACAACTGCAGGCATAACACGTTTGAACATTTATTAAGTATTGCTAAATGCATTTCTTCTAAGATGATTAGCAGTATATTACAGTGCACCGATATCTCCGATTTGTTAGGTTTGTCAAGCTATTAATCCAAAAAAAACAAAAACAAAATAGATATAATATTGGGAAGGATGGACAACAATCATTATAAGTGTTTGCATAAAATTATAACTGAAATTATATATCTGCAGGCAGGCGTGAAATTACATCACAGGAGGCTATAGGCACAGATGTCTTCCCTCCATGAAACTACAAACCCCCAACAAAAGTGTGCTGGTGGTCCCAGCTGTTACGTCTCCCTTACTTTCCCTGCCAGTCATAGGTAGCTACATGTGCCCCTTAGCACTGGATAGCCAGAAGTACCCTCAATATTAAGTAGGGGGAGGTGCCCCCAAGTGTTAGGAAGCTAGAGGAACCTCAGTATTAAGTAGCTAGCTGTGCAATTGGCTGGGGGGAGATCTTGTCAGTGGAATGCAGCGGGCAGAGTGAGTAACCTATCATTTACACTCTCATCAGGACTCTGCATAGGGAAGGAGAGAGGGAGGCACTTGGGGATGGGTATGAGCCACCTTTCTATCTTCAGGCACCTATAGGCAAGTGCCTACAGAGCCTTGTGGTAGATCTGGCCCTTCCTGCAGGTAACAGATTACTTAGTAGCATCAATATTCACTCTTAATTGTTACGTTATCTGCAAGTTATCTCCTGCAGTGTCTAAACTGAGCAGCACAATTGTGTATTCAGGACTCTGTAAAGTAAAATTTACTTTACAGAGACACTGCTAAAAAAAACTCAGAAAGGTTTTTCTACTCGCTTCAGATGCTCCAACAGATAAAGAACATGCTGATAATAAGTGAAGTACAGAGTAAGGCTTAGTTCACACTAGTTCCACTGCCCTGTACTTTAAACAAGCTCAGACCAGATGAGTTGAGGCTGAACATTATTTTACTTATTAATTTTATTTGAATTATTAATACTGTTATTAATTTCTCATGCCGGGTGCATGCTACTAGCTCAATTGCTGAGGAGTTTTAAAGCAGATGCTTTTGCTGATGGATTCTCCTTGGCCCTAATTAATGAACCAATAAGGAGCCCTAGTGGGAGAACTAACCCTTTAACAGTCAATTTATTTGCAAGTGCTCCAGGCCAATTTATTTTAGCACTTTTTTATGTCTTATTTGTTACATTTCCTTGCTACTAATTAGTACTGTTGTGATATGTATGAATGGCCATTTGTCACTAGGGGCAGTGTGAGACAATAACAGAGGATTTCTGCATTCAGTTTCTATAGCCTCTGTTAGTAAAGAGACTTCAAAGCATTCAAGAATTTACAGGACAACAAGTTCTGTCTGCTGAGGTCAAAAGCAGTGCTCAGGCCCGGATTTACATCACAGGAGTCTATAGGCACAGATGTCATGGCACCCTAGTCTCCACCCTCCATGAACCCATAAACACCTATCGAACTGCACCACAAGTATGCTGGCTGGCCCAGCTGTCACTTCTCCCTTACTTCCCTTGCCTGTCATGGGTAGCTATAAGTGCCCTTTAGTATTAAGTAGCCAGAGCAATCCTCAGTATTAAGTACCTAGTGGTGCCCCCAAGTATTAGGTAGCTAGAGGTGCCCCTGACTGAAGGGAGATCTGGTCAGTGAAATGCTGATACACAGGTGATGGGAGTGAGCTGCCTTTCCACCATCAAGCGCCTGTAGGCTTGTGCCTACAGTGCCTTATGGTAAATCTGGCCCTGGCAGTGCACTTATCTCAAACAATATAATTCATTTGAAGCTTCTAACGGGTTAAATATGCTTTTGCCAGGGCTGCTCTGTTCAAGTTTTCAGTGGTGGTGATGATGAGTAATAGAAGGTTGTTAGGCAGTATTACCCAAGATTCTGAGAAGATCCTTGAGAATTATATTGACTTATACTATAGCTTGACCAAAAAAAAAAATGTTTTTGTTTTTTAAAACAGAGGTGCCCCCAGCTTGTGAGCTAATTAAAAATTCATCAATTGAAATTTATCTTCTTTAAACTGTGTATTATTGTATATTTTGGGCACCTCCATCCACCTGTTATTTATTAATATACCTCTGTTGGAAGGTGTTTTGATAAACAACGCCCCGGGCTTTGCATTCTGGCATTACCAGCCTACATGGGTAACAAGTGGTTTAAGAGGCTTGGGAGAGGGGACCCCACTCTGTCCATTGTTTTTTTATTATTATTATAGTATTAAATGTGTATACAGAACTCTGAAAAAGTATACATTAATGTATACTGCAGCAAAATGTCATTTAAAAAAAAACAACAATTCTTCCTTGAATTTTTAAAATGGATTTTCTCAAAAAACTGCAGTATCTTTAGAAACTGCTCCCACTGTTCTCCTTAACATACCCTGCAAGTTTGGTAGTTCTAGCATGTATGGAGGCTTTGCTATTAACTGCGAATGATGGTGCTATTGACTTCAATGCAATTTTGCTGAATTTGCATCGTTGAATGAGGTGTTTTTTGTAAGGACCCGAACCGATTTTGAACAACCATATTCGGGCTTAATATAGCAATAATCTGATTTCACACAACACTAGTTTTGAGTAGGGATGAGCAATTAAATTCCGTTAAATTCAAAATTTTGCATCGGAATTTAGCAGTATTCACAATGCAGAAATCTGAATCTTGTGGAATTGTGACATTCCATTCAAGTTAACAGAATGGCTAGTTGGAACAATCCTGAGCTTGTACACATTTTATATATTTTAGGAAAACTAAACTGTACGGCAGCAAAATGCCCTTTGACCAAGTTAAAAAGAAAAAAATATATATTTTATTACCTAAAAAATACTCCAAAGTCTTTTTGATTCTTTGAAATTTTCTTTTTACGTGTTTTTTTTTTATTAGTCCTACTGTATTTTGCACACATTTCTACCAACCCTACAGCACCATTTAATAAACTCATAAACCATATGTGCATAGAATATGGCTTGGGATGGGTCTCAGCTAGAGAAAACACTACTGGATACATTATTGTGTGCTGTCTGAAGAGCCAAGGTATAAATACTGTATCAATTCGAGAACAATTCAGGCTGCTAATGGGCAGTGGGAGAGGGGTTGGAGGTGGATGCCCTGTCTGACATGCAAATTAACTTTCCATTAGTCTTCATCGTAAAACTAAATGTGATTAAATACTGGACGCTGTATGTGATGTATGTTGTTAAACAGGAATTAGTAAGACTGGAGAGAATACTAACTTATTTTTATGCTCCATGTGTAAAGAATATTTTAAAATGTACCTCTCATCTATACATGGTGGATGAACTAATTGGCATTACCGAGGCCTTGGATGCACGGTAATTATCTTTAACGTGTCACTCCAGTCAGAAGGTAGACTGTAAATATTTCAATTTGACTAAGCTGAAATACAATAGCTCATCATTACATGCATTTATTAGTTTAGTTAGATCCTGTGGTTGTGGCATGATAAGTGCAGAAAATAGGTTCTATATTGATGCTCTCGAAAACCAAAGAATGGCTTATAGCTGCTGAAGGAGCAGGTCATGATGTCTTTCCCCCATCCCAGATTCCTTCCCTAGATTTACATTAAACAGAAAGGTACATGTAAGTGAGCTTTATCTCCTCTCAACCATCCTGGAACAAAGAGGTGAAGTAAAAGAGCAGCCCAGGAGGTGGTGGTGGGGTGTGAATCAAAAATAGTAAGCTGATCCTTATAACCCTCATAGACACATACAAATACCATATAATCTTGGGGACTGTACACATTTACTTGGGTATTACTTGCTTCTGCAGATGTGCTGACAATAGTCTAAGTAAATTTACATTGTGGAGAACTATACTTGGTCAGTAGTATTGATGCTCAAATCCAGGGTTCCTTTTTTGGAAACCCAGCTAATGAAGGGCACAGCAATTCAGCACCATTACGAGCGGAGCTAAGTTCCAGGTCGCCTTTTTCCTGACTTCGATGCTTCCTCCTTCTGGCTTGAGAGGAGAAAACATCGGAGTCTTCATGACTCTCTCCTCTCGTAATGGTGCTGACATCATCCAGGTTTCCGAATAAGGAAATACGGATTCGAACAAAAACACTATTGATCAATGAATCAACAGGCATAGTTACTGAGACATGTTTTAAACTGCAGATTTTTCACAGGTAAGGATTGGGTACAGTTATGATCTATAGCAGGGGTCCCCAAACTTTTTCAGTCAAGGGCCGGGTCAACATACTTCAGACTGCTGGGAGGCCTGAACATACATACAATGATGTTGAAAAACATTACATTGAATCTAGGTATTGATTCCCCCCAATCATGGCTAGATGAGAACTCCCAGCAGCAGCCATTCAGTCATGCAGTGCCCGAAGAACATCTTTGTTCACCAGTGAAGCATATCCGGGTGACAACATGCCATCCAGTTGGACAGCAGTGTCACCTGATGAAGAATTGGATTGTAGTCTAGCGAATGACTGCTTACTGGCTTCTACAGTATGTGGATGGGTGGTTCCAGAACGGCTTTTCTATATGTGGGCTGCCGATATTTGCCGAAAAGGTGCAGTGGGCAGCATCTATAAGTTATACATTTTGTGTTTGGGGGCCAGTAAAAAAAAGTCTTGGGGGCCGCATTCCGCCCGCAGGCCTTAGTTTGAGGACCACTGATCTATAGTGAACAGGAAAAAATGAAGTATGAAGGCTATAATGAAGAGGTTGGTGGACAGACATGGTGAAGTGGAGGAACTGATATGATGAATCAGGGAGGGGGGCACATTTTGTGGGAGCATATTATACACTTATGTACTTGCAGTTTTAAATGCAATAGGGTACAGCCCAGCAGTGTGCTAACTGCCTAGCAACTTCTATAGTATACAAGATAAAAAGTCAACTATATCAGTGCCAATTCCAATGATGGAATGAATTATTCAATGTTTAAAAATATATAATTTACTTTCGGAAGGCTGTACACAAAAATGATTATATTTACAGTAGACAATCTTAAAAAACAGAAATAGAACACAGAAAAATGGAGAACCACTTGCAAGCAATCCCTGTATAGGGTCAGGGCCGGGCCGAGGCATAGGCTAGAGAGGCTACAGCCTCAGGGTGCAGTGTAGGAGGGGGCACACAATTCATTTAGCTGTCATTCCTAATTGTGTTTGAAGCAGAAAGAAATAAGAAAAGGAGATCCATGGAAGTGACTACAAGCCTGATACCTAGAGATTAAGGTGTTGGGGGCCCTGGGGTGCCTCTTAGTCTAATAGCAATCAGTGTGTGACGGCTGGGGTGGGATGGATGGAGGGGCGCACTTTGGTGTCTCAGCCTTGGGTGCTGGAGGACCTTGTCCTGGTTCTGTATAGGGTTAATATTGTAGTTCTCCAAAATTCTCCAAAAACTCTTGGAGAGCTACAAAAAACTTGGTTGCAATGTAAGCATCAAGGTGCATTTTCTGCATAACCATCTTCCTAATCTCCCGTGATGCCTAGGTGCAATCAGCGATGAAAAAGGTGAACAATTCCACTAAGATTTGAAGGTCTTGGAAGGATGGTATCGTGGTAGATTATATCATTGAGTATAAATTGACCTCATGTATAAGTTGATCCCAATATTTGACCCTCTTATTTTGGAATTTTTTAATGATTCAAATATAAGTCTATTCAGCATAAGTATTGCAGAAAATAACCCCTCCTGGTCCCCAAGTGCATCCAATAACTTCTCCAGGCCCCCGCATGCAGCCATTAGCCCTTAATCAGTGAGGCCAGGATTAGTGCCCCACATCAGTGTGGCCAGTATTTATGTCCCCACACCCCTTTCCAGTTTGCCAGCATCTGTGTCCTTCCCCCGCCCCTTCATTGTTGACTCTGTATGTATACTCCCGCCCCCCACCCACATCGTTGAAGCTGTCAGCTGCTTTGACTCCTCCAGCACCACTACCACCTAAATAGGTGCAGCCTCCCTCTTATCTGTTGTGTGAGGGGGTGCGGAAGAGGTTGTAAGGGCCACACATTTTGTAGAGGTTAATGCTTTACCAGGGGTAGTTTAAACCTAGAGAGGGCCCATTAAACTTTTGAAAGGGGGGGAGGGGTCATGGTTTTGTAGTCATCCCCTGGGAATAAAAGTACTGGGCCTGCAAAGGCTTCCAAATAGAACTCCACCTGGTGATGAGAAACCTTTTGGTATGGAATGTCACAGATATGTGGGTCATCTCCACTGGAAATATTACCAGATCTTCAAATGGTGACATCATTCAGGCAGACCAAATTGCTAAACACTTGTGGTGATGTTTGAAATCTCTGTACTGGAAGACTTTGATGTCCCCTACTTGACCTGATTGCTCTGTCAACTCTCTTTAATTCTCGTATGATTCTATATAGATTTTGCCACTGGCAGATGAAATCTTTAAGAGGCATTGGGCTGTATTCAAGCTGCTGTCCCAATGAGCCACATTTGTTGTGCTTGGTAACCCCACGGAAAGAGCTACAATCACATTATGCTCTTGTGAACAATTTAATGTCTGCTCTTTCATTGCAGCAAATAGTCACTATGTCCCTCAAGTGTGTTTCATGACTTCAACATGGCTCATTCAGTGAGTATTTTTATTGTATTTTAATTGTTGTAAAACCTATAGAAAATACAGATGGAAGGACAGAAAGCTTTGTCTTGTTTATTTGCACATGAACAAGGACACAAAGCTTTTATCATTTTTATTCCTGACTGAACAGAACTGCTAATAACTTTAAATATCTGTTATGATGAGCATAAAGCTGTTTTATTGCACTATGTAATCTTAACATATTCATCGACTTTTGACATATTCCTCTACCTCCTTGAATTACATCCTGATCTAGCTGTGTCCCTCTGAGATGTCGCCTTTTCCTGGTTTCACTCTCTCATGATATGATCTCTCCTTGAACCGGGATTAACCCTAAACCTTCTAGTCTTAAACTCCGTCTACACGGAGCGAGGTTCCTTATCAATCGAGCCGCTAATGCGGCTCGATTGATAAGATCCGTCATGTCCGATTTTGCCGCCGCCGATTCCCTGCTTGTTCCCCAATGGCAGGGAATCAAGCGGAAGATAAGCGGCGAGGCGCGAGGATGAGGGCGGATCGAATCCGATGCATGTGCAGGCGAACGGGGACATGGCAGGTACGTGCGGGGACGTGGAAGAGGCGCTGATTCTCTGCCGCCGGATCGCCTTGTGTAGATGGGGTTTAATGTGTTCTTTCTAACCCTTTCAATTACACCTTGATCTTGCTGTGACCTCTTTAGATCTAGCTTTTTCCTGGTTTCATAGTCTCATGGCAGGATAGCTTCTTGAGCCAGAATTAACCCTGAGCCTTCCAGTCTTCCATACTCTCCGTCTCCTTGTGCCGTGAACTGATCTACCTCTAACCCTATGAGAAATAACGTTTTCCTGCTTTCTCTGTCTCATAATATGATCTTCCCATAACCTTCAGCCTTACTGCCTTACATTTTCTGTATTCCTCCGTGCAGTACATCCTAGCCTGGTTGTGCACCTCTGAGATCTAGCAACTACCAGCTTCTAACATCTAAGTTATATCTGAGCTAAAGATGTAATTTATATGAACTATATGTAGAAGTAATATAAGAGTGAACAGAGGCACCAGCAGGATAAAAGGTACTAAAAAGTTTAAAATTCCTGAGGAGATAGTGGTGGACTCGCCTGCCCAAAGTAGACAAGATACTGTCAGCTTTTATACAACAACAGGTTTATTTATATACTCCAAACAAACAATGCAATGCGTTTCACAGGCATGTTCACGCTTCCTCAGGCAATAAACAGATAGTACTGTGAAAAAGACAGAGACAAAAAATCGTGTCCTTAGACCAATACATATGTGTTGGATAATGTGTGATGTTTTGTACATAAAAAGTTTCAGTAACAAAAGGATTCAAGATGTAATTGTAATGGGAAAAAATGGGATTGATGGTAAGGGGGCTGTGGGAAGGAGATTGGATAGAGGTAAGGGGGTAGGGTTGGAACTATGGTAAAACATTGGGGAGGAAAAATTAAGGGGGAACATGAAATTTCAATACAATTTATATTATTCAGACTCACCAGTACAGTGTCAAGGTCACGATAAGTGCCTCTGTACTGGTAAGTCTGGAAACGGCTGTTTAAATACCTATGTGGGTGTGTGTAGCCCAATCACCTGGTTGGTGGGGGGAGGGGGCTGAGTGATGGACAGGTAATGGTATCATATGGGTTGGAAGGAGGCAAAAAGGGGGGGCGAGCCCGTGGACCAATGAGAGCCAGGGAAGGGGTTATATAAGAAAATGAGCCAATTCCGTGAGGGAATAAAATTATGTAAGCTAGGAGTGGGTGATGCGCTCGGATCGTTGCACCGCCTTCCTATCTATGGGTAGTGCGATGATAATGTCGCACCACCAATGAGTAAGAGTGTGGGCAGTGTGCCGATAACGTTATTGGATGAGATGTATCTAAGTGTTGAATGTTACACACTTTGGCTGTCCTCCAGCTCAGTCAGAGAGAGTGAGTCACATTCAACACTTAGATACATTTATGTAAACAAAATGTAACTATCTGAGCTTCGGATGCGTCTGCAGAAATCTCCAGGAACTTTAAAGCCCTGTGTAACCCTTCCAATGCTGGTCTAGTAAAAAAAAATGCTGGTTGCATATAATATACTGTAAATAATGTTTTAGAGCAAAGTTGAAATGCAGGGTTATATTCCGCTTTAAGACGAAGGACATGTTTGCCACTTTCTATGACACAATTTCGCTAATCAGAGATGTACTTCTTTTAGGGAGATTTCAAGAGGTCGTCTTTTCATTATACATTCCACAGATATTCCTAATTATTAAAAGATGGATTGGTAACATCATTTTCAGAACTTAGAAAATGAAGGCTTGCCATTTTATTAAAGTTGTTCATAGCAACTAGTTCATTAGCTGCTAAATCTGATCTTCTTATTTTAATGGAATAAGATGTTCGCTTTGTTTTACGTGCCCTTTAAAAAGGCTGCCACAGTGTTATTAAATGTAGACTGTAAATGAACTATCCCACACACTTAATTAAAAGAGAGGAAGATAAAAAAAAATGAATGATGATAGCAAGGTGACTGTGGATTTGGTTGTTATTCAGGAGAGGAAAGAATTACATTTTTAAAGTAAAGCACAGATGAATTTCAAAAGTATGGGATGGGAATAAAGGGGTTGATTCATTAAGCTTTGCTGCTGCAGCAGCGCAGCTTAATGACAGCAGCACAAGGTAATAATCTCCAGCGCACGCTATGCTGCCATAGCGTGCGCTGCTAAAATATGCTGTACTCCAATAGTGTAACGAGCTCTTCATTAAACTTAACGAGAGCTCCACTGAACCCGCCCAGAGCCTCGGTGGGTCTAGTGGCTTCGAAGGACAAGATTACTGTACTTTGTTTGGCCCAGTAGGCTGCCTGTCATGCGAATGACAGCTAACCTGCTGCCACTGAAATCCCCAGCAGCGTGCAATACTATTCCCTCTTCAAGGGTCCATCGATCGTTGGAACTAGTGATGGGCGAACAGTGTTCGCCACTGTTCGGGTTCGCCCGGATTTTGGCCTGTTCGGGTTCGGTTCGGCACCCCCCGAACACCTCATGGTGTTCGGGAGGGTGCTCGGGCACGCTGCCCGAACCCGAACAGGCCTTCTTTGTCTGGCTGAACACAGCCGTGTCCGGCCAAACATAGCCCCCTATAGGGTCCCAGCATAAAGGGAGAGCATGCCCCGAGCGCATGCTCTCCCTTTATGTAGATGACGCGTACCCTCGTTCGCGTCATCGCGGTACTTCTGCGCCCTCTTGACGCGACTTCAAATGTAAACAGGAAGTGTGTCAAGAGAGGGCGGAAGCACCAGATGGTACTAGTGCCCAAGAACTCCGGCTTCCCTCTTCCTGCCCTCCTCCTCCTCAGGTACTTTTGGCCACTTAAATTTAATTATAGGGTACCGGCAGAAGGGAGAGCTTAGCGGGGAGGGGAGGGGGCATTTCTGACCCCCCCCCCCCGCGCTCGGGGCATGCTCTCCTTTTATGCTGGGACCCTATAGGGGCCCCAAAGGGACATGTTCGGGTTGGGTTCGGGGTTCGGCTCGAACATGCCGAACATCAGGGGCATGTTCGGCTGAACCACACCGAACCCGAACATCCAGATGTTCGCCCAACACTAGTTGAAACCACAAATTACCCATGTGCAGACTGCGGACTATTACAATGTTGCTATATCTGCTCCCAACTCAGGCAGAAATATAGCACAGGGAGGTTTCCCACCTGTCTTAAAGAAGCAATTATCAGGCCACTACTCAAGAGAAGCCATCCTTAGATCCAAATGATCAAAGCAGCCACAGACCCATATCCAATCTTCAATTTCTGAGGAAAAAAGTTGAGAAGGCTGTCTATCTCCAACTTGAAGTCAGGCTCTCAGGACACCCTCTTGACCCTCTACAATCTGGCTTCAAAAAACATCACAGCTTTGAAACACCCCCATACAGATCTTCAATGGTCTGCTCATGGCAAGAGACTGAGGTGAGTGCTTCATCCTGATTCCGCTTGATTTGAAACTTAAAATGGTGCAAGAGTACTGTGGCCTAGATGGCTTAGATTTACAATGGTTAAACCCCTTCCCGCCTGACAGAACACAGAGGATATACTTGTGGTCCTTCCTGTCCAACCCTTTACCACTACCATACAGTATACCCTAGGGTTCAATATTGTCCCCTTTGCCGTTCACATACACATGCTACCACTTGGAAAAAACATTCAAAAATGTGTCCTGACATACCACTGCTATGCTAATGGCACACAGTTATACCTGGTGTGGCAGACTCTACTCCAAAAAACATGTGCTTAGCTGAACTTCAGGAGTGAATGAATAACAACTGCTGTCAAAAATGAGGTCATTGAAGGTCAGCAAAGCATCTCCAGCCTCAGTCAGCACCACTAAGGTTAGGGAACTCAGACATTAATAACTCTAACTTTATGCAAAACTGGGTGTACTAATTGATGGGGAATTAAACTTCAATAATCTAATCTCAACTGATGTGAAATGTTCCTTTTTAACCTATGGAACATTGCAAACATTAGGCACATCATACCTCCATCGAATCTTCCAACCCGAATAATGCCTTCATCACATCACGGCTGGACTGTTGCAATAATCTCTTTACAAGTCTTCCAACTTAAGACCTGCCCCTCCTACAAGAATTACATAAGCCATCGCAAAGCTGTAAACAAGTCTCTACACAATTTAGGCCCTGGATACCCAAAGAATTTGCAACTGCAATTTCATTTTAACATTCTTTTACAAATTGGGCAGCACAGTGGCGTAGTGTTTCGAACCTCTATCTTCGCAGAGTTTGTATGTTCTCCCCGTGTCTGTTTGGATATTCTCCAGGCACCCCAGTTTCCTCCTACATTAGTGTTATATAAATACAAAATAATAATAATAAATTGGGCAGTTTCTCCTATCTCCAGTCTATCTCCACCCTTACAGCATAAAGTTAGCACCCTATTAAGGCAAAAGCCAAAGTATGTCATTGTTGGGACGGGGAAGGACAGATCCGGGTACCATTCTTCAATGTTAGGGACTTATTGTTGTTCTTGGAACTAGCCTCTCCACACTTCTGATTTTGGCTGCATATTTTAGAGTGCTCAGACACGATGGAGGCTGGCACTTCCAAAAGTATAAAGCTCTTTATTGTGACATCAATAAAAATGGCTATGCGGCAACAACCCGCTGTTTCAGGTGTTAGCCTTTTCTCAAGCCATTACAACCATTGAGGCTTGAGAAAGGGCTAACACCTGAAACAGCGGGCTGTCGCCGCATAGCCATTTTTATTGATGTCACAATAAAGAGCTTTATACTTTTGGAAGTGCCAGCCTCCATCGTGTCTGCTGCAACTGTGATCTGGAGGTGTGAGGATCAATTGAGGCTTGGGCACCCACTTCCCCTTTTTGAAAGAGTGCCACTCTTTTTACCACTGTATCTATATTTTAGAGTGCTCAGTACGAACTTTTTGAGCACACAACAGGTGGAATTCAAGTAACCACAGAAATCTGAATTGTTTAATGTGGTTAGAAAAGCCATAACCAGTGAAGCACAGTTTAAGGATTTAGGAACAACTTCATATGATTTAAAATGTAGCTTTACATAATAGCTTTCCCATAACTTATAGTATATATTTATTCATCTGTGGAATGACCATTAAGAATGCCACTGCGGTAATTAAAGTCCCAAAATCAAATACGAGAAGCATGTAATTGTTTTCCCCCGAGGACAAAGAAAATACTTATAAAAAATGTGTGTCCTACTTAAATGATATATAACCTGAATGCATGTATAAAAATGTATTGTAAATATAGTATGTAAGAGCTTGCTAGTCATGTGAATGGTAATAACAGGCATCAGTTGGTTTATTGTACTCAATAAGAGGACTTAACTCTGCCTTTCATCCTTTTGTATAGGTTTTTGCATTACATACCATGCATAACTAGCCTCAAACTCTATGTATAGGTCCACAGGATCTTCTCGTGAATTGTAGGCTCATCTTTATATAAAAAAACCTCCTAACCTATGCAGACAGCCCACCCTTGACCATCTTCCTTCAACTGTTCTCATTAGTTTCATTATTCAAAACAACACTGATGCAAAAATAAATTAATGAGATAATGAATTGTATGTGTAGTACAGCTAATTAATAGAACATTAGTAGCAAAGAAAAACCTCATATTTGTATTTTCAGTTACATAGTTTGTATAACATTTTATCATTCTGTCCTATTTGCCATTTAGAAACCACACTCTGTCTTTTAAGTTGTAAAACAGACATCATGACCCATTGAACTTTCCTGCAGTAAAACCTTATCTTATGCTGTCTCTCACTGTTTGGTGGCTATTTAAGCTATTGGGAAACCAGGACTGAGTTTGACCAAGTTGGTTGAATAGCTCACAGAAGCTCTTTTGCACAGATAACAACTCAAGCGGTTTAACTCCTCCTGGAAAACAACATGAGACTTTTTTCTTTGCAACTAATGTTCTATTTGTTATCTGTACTAGACATACAATTCAATATGTCATTTCAGTTTATTTTTGTAATGATCCGCGCTGCTGTCTGCACTGGCAGAAAGCTGTTTGACCATTTTTTAGGTGTGAGTTCTGCAGGTCTCTGGAGAAGAGACCTGTCTTCACTCTGCAAGTTTCAGAGCTGCTGTTCTGGGGAGGAATTTGCATCCACTTGTCATGCAAATTGCTCAGCTGCTTCCTTTGATGGCTTGCAGTATAAATACCATTTCTTCCCAGAATTCCCTGCTGGTCATACTGGTTTGTTCCTGCTAACTTACTTGGAGTCTCAGCCTTTGCTAATCGTTTGCGAAGATCATCTTAGAGTAATTCCTTGGGATTGCACTAGACATTCCTTCTAGCGTAGTCAGGTTGTATTATCTGTATTGCCTTGTATTGTCTATCTGTTGCGATTGTCTTGTCACCAGCGGCGGTCGACAGGAAATCGTTCTGTCTCTTGGGATCGCATTTGCCCTAGCGGTAGTGGCGGTGGTTTCTTCTGTCTGGGAGTGTAGGCCAGAGCTGCGGTTGCTACTGGTTACTCCTTCTGTCTGTCTTGTCTGGAACGAACGCTTGCTGTAGGCTCGGTGAGGTAACCGCTTAGCAAGCGTTCGCATTCTCTATTTGTTTTCGGGTTTCATTTGTTAGTTAGGGTTGGCGTGGTTTGTCTCTGTTGCGCTTTTCGTGTGGAGACCGCGCCATTAGCGTGCTTTGTCGCTGTTGCGCTTTTCGCACGCCGACCGTGCTTAGCGAGTATGTTTGTTATTTTCCTTGGCGTTCTGATTATTGTTATTTGCTGTGTCTTTCTTGCTACACTTGTGCTCTGTCTTACTCGGTCTTGTGTCACTATTGGCAATCACCACTCTTGCAATTGCGTTCCCACTTGGTTTCCGCTGTTGTGTGTTCACCATCGCCGGGTGGTGACTAGATTGGTGGACACACATACATTCTGTTTCTATGCTCACTTTCTCTCTACAGGTGCATAGCACCAAAGCTGGGCTCTGTCATTTTATACGCTTGTGGAAGACTTCCGCAGTGTCAGGGCACATCTTGTGCGCTGACCACGGAGATAATTCCGCAATCGTTACAGAATGACCAGCCAGACCGAAATTCCCAGTGTAGAGGGAATTTCCGATTTGTACGTTTTTGTCGAATATGGTTCTTATACCTTTAAGAGCTTTAAACGACTAGATTCTGAAAGCAAAGAGGACTTCCTGTCTGAATGTGTACGATTCTTTCTGAATCCTACCTTTCAAATGACTGATCCGTCCACATGGGCTCTCCAATTGGCTTGTGTTCTATTGCAGGGGAATCTGTTTTCGTGGGCTTATGAGGTTTTGAGAAATCATTCCTGGAATGATAATCCTTATCAGTTTCTTACATTGATTTTTTCCCATTGGTTTAAACTGCCTTGTTTACCCTCTGTCCTTCATGAGTGTGTACCTGCTAATCAATCAGCTGTTCCATCCCTTCCATGCAAAACCATTCAGTATGGCGGTCAGTTTAATGTCCCTGTATCTAAAGCTACGGAATGTGATAAATCCAGAGAGACTTCTCAGTCTCAGGGTAGGTTGTGCCAAGCAAAAACATATGTGGATCCAGTGATGGGCAGAATTATTCAGTATATTAAAGGTGTAAGAAAATCTATGCATGTTTCTGATCCCAACCCGTATGAGTGTTACTTTGATATAGGGTTGTTTGAGCCTCCATTTGCTCCGTGGGAGATTGGGGCTTTGATTGAGGAATTTGAGTTTTAATGGAAGGCGTTTTGCGATTTTTACATCACAAAAAGCGAACTGATTCTTAATGCTTGTATTGATTCTGTGTACACTTTGATTGGATCTGATGAGTGTGACAAATGTTTTGTGGATCCGCTGATTTGTGTGTTGCAGACGATTTTGGATGAATTGCACACACACCAACCAATTGACTCCAATAAAGTGACACCATTATCAGATGATTGTTCCTGCCTTTCTGGGGTAAAGCAAGTGAGTTTAGACACTGTGTGATCTGATGCCTGTTTCTCAGATGTGCCTGCAGATTGTGATTGGCATGACTGTGTCAGTTTTGGCAACGATATGTGGGATCCTTTGTCATTTTAAAACATATCTTTTCTCTCAGTGATCCTTCAAGATCTTCCATCTATGATCCTGCTATGGGAAAAATTCCTAAACCATGCAGCCTCAAGAGTAATGTTAATATGATTAATAAAGTTCCTCATGTTTTTGTCACAACCTCTTCTTCAAATAAATCTATGTGTCGCTCTGTTCACACCTGTAAAGGCACGTTGCCAGATGACAGTTGTTCCAGTGTTTCTGTCTTGAACACTTTGCAGTCTGGTCCACAGATTGCGGAGGCTTGCGCTTCGGAAGCGTCAGTTTCACAACCTAAAGCGATCTTGGATTTGCAAATTTTGTGTTCTGACTCCTCGGATTTGACACTGTTAGCAGAGTCTAAGGGTGAGACAGCGCTTTGGTTTTGCAAATCTGATACTGAGGAAAGTAATGACTTTCCACCCTGTACTCTGGATGAGTCAATGTTACCTTGCAATAAGTCTCCTGCAGGGAGCCCAGAGGCTCCTGTAGGTATTGCAGCTAATTTCATCTGTTGTTCTGCCATTTCAGAATTGCAGTCTGGTTTGAATGCTATTAAGGATTCTGCCTGCAGTGAAACTTGACTCAGGGAGTCAGTGTTGGTTTCACTAGATATTCATGTGCATCCTGTTCTTGAAGATTAAATTCAGTCTCAGTCCGAGTGGCGACTAGATTGGTGGACACACATACTCTCTGTGCTCACTCACTGTGTCTCTGTGCTCACTTTCTCTCTACAGGTGCATAGCACCAAAGCTGGGTTCTGTCATTTTATACGCTTGTGGAGGACTTCCGCAGTGTCAGCGCACATCTTGTGCGCTGACCACGGAGATAATTCCGCAATCGTTACAATTTTCACTTTAGACTTGCTTCAAACAAAGTTTACTTTTTTATTCAGTCAATTAATATGCATTATTCATTTTTGATACTTGTGTCATTGTAAAGATGTAGACCCTGTCCTGTATAGGTGAAGATATTAGATAAGTACTCCATACAAATCTGCACACAGCCCCCCCTCACCCATTACTGTTGCTGTTTAAATGTGCTAAGTGTTGCCTAGTCAAGTTCTTTCTTAGCATCTGCTCAACCTTACCTCACTAAAGCAGGCCGGACACACATCAATTTTCCCTAGATGATTGATTTGTATTTGACCTGATCATATAGTGATCAATTCCTATGTCATGCAGCAGATATTTATTGGACAGCGATCGACCCTCCTAGATCTTCATATTTAGAACTTAGCTAATATGCAGCATACTAGGGCCCAGGGTCAGGGGCGTAGCAATAGCCAAAGCAGCTGCTATGGGGCCCTGAAGCATAGAGGGCCCAGTGGGTACTTAATGTATTCACTTTCTTGTGTTTCTGCACCCTCTGGCTTTGTGTCAGTGCCCATGGACTATGTGCAGTGTTAACTGCATAAGAATGTAAATTGCCCAATTAACTCATATGCATTGGGTAGGGGCAGGCGGAATTGCTTAAGAGTCTACATCTGAGGGCCCCATGAAAGCTAGCATTGCTATTGGGCCCCATGATCTCTAGCTATGCCACTGCCCAGGGTGACTCCCAAAACCCTTGGGAGTCACCCTGGGCAGTGGCAGGGTGACTTTCTACTGCAAGTCTCATTAGCAGTAATGTTATATTCGGTTGTTGCGCTTTATTTCTCGACTGCTTCCGGACTGCGTTAATAGAAATCTATGCCCTGTTTATGGCTGCTTATTCCTGCCAGGGCGTAGATTTCAATTACTGTGCCACACAGACCCACTGCTTCTGACAATCACGCCGCTCTCTCGTTGCTCTGCCGTTGCTATGACAGCAGAGCTCCTTGAGCTGGTCAGGAGATGATTTTATCCTTGGCTCCTAAGCCTGTGAGCAGCAACAACACTTAGGCCCATATACAATTCACTTTTTCTCTTAGGTGATATTTTCACACCTTGTAAAATGCCTTTTAAACCTCCAGCAAGCAAGACAATACTATTTTTTGCGAATAATTTTGATAGTACATTTTCACCGACTTTTTGGTACTTTTTAAATTTTAAAATGCTAAAAAGTTACCTTAAAGAGACTCCGTAACAAAAATTCTATCCTGTTTTTTATCATCCTAAAAGTTCCAAAAGCTATTCTAATGTGTTCTGGCTTACTGCAGCACTTTCTACTATCACAGTCTCTGTAATAAATTAATGTATCTTTCCCCTGTCAGACTTGTCGGCCTGTGTCTGGAAGGCTGCCAAGTTCTTCAGTGTTGTGGTTCTGCTATGAAATCCCCCTTCCAGGCCCCTCTATGCACACTGACTGTGTATTATTTAGATTAGAGCAGCTTCTCTCTTATCTTTTACAAGCTGGATAAATCGTCCTCTGAGCTGGCTGGGCTTTCACATGCTGAAGAATTACAGACAAGGGCAAAGCTGTTTGCAGGAAGAAACAAGCAACCTGAAACTTCAGTGCATGAGAACAGGGGGAAAGAAAAACACAAATGATCTCTTGAGGTTCAAAAGGAAGGCTGTATACAGCCTGCTTGTGTATGGATGTATTTTCTATGTGTGGACATACTGTACATCAACCTACTTCCTGTTTTGGTGGCCATTTTGTTTGTTTATAAACAAACTTTTTGAAACTGTTTTTAACCACTTTTAATGCGGCGAGGAGCGGCGAAATTGTGTCAGAGGGTAATAGGAGATGTCCCCTAACGCACTGGTATGTTTACTTTTGTGCGATTTTAACAATACAGATTCTCTTTAAGGAGAACTTGAAAAGTATCTCCTAGGAGATAACTTAGGAGAAAAAGTTAATTGCATATGGCCCTTGGTCTCCCAGAATGCCGTGGAACAGAAGGCTGCATGACATCATAGCCTATGCTAAGCGTCAGTGGAAGGAAAGGGTAGTTGCTTAAATATATTTATTTCCTGCTATTCTATTCTGTTTTAAACTTTTATAACACACATTCTGTAAAAAATAGAATTAAAAAAGAGAAAAAAGAAACAAGTGTATTAGTCAGGTGCTGCTGACACAAATCAGAAAATACAAGCAGAAAATGACAACCCTACTCTATGTGAAGTAGGAAATTAATAATTACCCCTGGGCAATAACACCTTTCCCACTTTAACTATTTTTACTTACAGGTTATTGTTTTTCAGTTGCAGATTCAGCATATCTTTAAGATGTATTCAGTTCTCACAAACACTAATCAACACAGGTTAAACATGCTTCTCAATAAATAGCAAGAAATACTGATATTATCACTTGAGTGAAAAAGTGCGAAGAAACCAAGTATGATGTAGGTTTGGGGGATGGAACCAGGCTGGAAGACTCTACTTTATTCTACAATAAAAACATTATTCTATACTAGACCTAAGGCCCGTTAACATAACAGTCTCTAGGCCTCCCTCACAACCCACCTCCCCTCCCACCACCCTCCCACCTAGAGACTGTTATGTTAACGGGCCTTAGGTCTAGTATAGAATAATGCTTTAATTGCAGAATAAAGTAGAGTCTTCCAGCGTTGTTCCATCCCCCAAACCTACATCATACTTGTTTTTTTTGCACTTTTTCATTCAAGTGATAATATCAGTATTTCTTGCTATTAATTGAGAAGCAGGTTTAACCTGTGTTGATTAGTGTTTGTGAGAACTGAATACATCTTAAAGATATGCTGAATCTGCAACTGAAAAAAAATAACCTTTAGGCTGGTTTCACACCAGGACGTTGCATTTTAAGGGACGTTAAGGTCGCATAACGTGCCCCTAACGCAACGCCTGGTGGTGTTGGAGCAGGACGCTACCAAGAGCCGCGTTACAAGCAGCTCTTGGTGCGCCTGCTCTGTCGGAGGCACTGCGGAGACCACGTGAGCGGAGCTCTCCGCATCACGTGGTCCCGCCAGCCAATCAGCGGCCGCTCCAAGAAGAAAACACTGCAACTGCAGTGAATATTAAGTAGCCATGTGCCTGGCTACATAGCGGCCTCTCCCCGCCTCCTCTCTGCCCCCCAAATTAAAAAAAACACCCGTACTGAGCATGTGCAAACAGTCTACTGCATGCAGTACGTTATCAGGACGTGCTGCGTTACAATGTAACGCAACGTGGGCACTGTGAACAGCCCATTGATTTTTCATTGCTGTGTGGTGGGGTGCGTTACAGGCTGCTCTAACGTGCGCCTGTAACGTCCCACTGTGAAACCAGCCTTAAGAAAAAGGCCTCCCTCACAACCCACCTCCCTTCCCACCACCACGGCCCACGTGACACCCGCCCGCCCACCTAGCCCCGTCCTCCTCATGTGCGCCTTCTGTCCCAACGGCCGCCTGCGTGCCACACATGCACAGTTCGGCAAAAGCACGGACACAGGAACACAGCAGGAGGACACAGGGACATAAGGGTTTTCATTAGATAGCATGCCCTTTGTGAGGAATGTGAATTGTCCAACAGGCTTGATATAGTAGAGTATAATATTAACACTTCATATTTATATAGTGCAAACATCTTCTGCAGCACTGTACAGAGTATATATCCTTGTCCCTTAACTGTCCCTCAGAGGAGCTCACAATGTAATCCCTACAATAGTCATATGTCTATTTACAGTATGTATCGTGTAGTGTATGTATTGTAGTCTAGAGTCAGTTTTACGGGGAAGCCAATATATTATCTTTATGTTTATGGGGGATATACTGTATAACAGCAGAAACTGCAGAGGGCTCTCATTGGGTACATTACAATATATAAATACAGCAGCTATGCAATACAGTGCAATGACAGCTTTCAGAGCAGATAAGCTGTACTTTGGGAACTTGTAATTTGTAAATTAACAATGATAATTGTGCACAAAAGCAAATATGATAACTGTATGGATAATAAAAGTAGGAAAACAAGTTTTATCGTGAATACAATGGCCGAGTTTAACTACTTTGGCCTCCTGGACGTACTAGCTATGCCCAGGAGGCCATGTGCGCATCCGCGCGCTCCCGTGGCCGATCGCGCTCCTGGCCCCTCGGTTTGTTAGCCAGGTAATCAGTGAATCGGGCTATGGTGCCCCATCACTGATTTCTCTCCCCCACAGAAAAAGGCATGTATTATTTTAAAACTATAATGGCTGAAAACTGAGAAATAATGAATTTTTTCTGTTTTTTTTCTTATTCTTCCTGTTAAAATGCATTTACAGTAAAGTGGCTCTTAGCAAAATGTACCACCCAAAGAAAGCCTAATTGGTGGCAGAAAAAAACAAGATATAGATCAGCTCATTGAGATAAGTAGTGATAAAGTTATAGGCTAATGAATGGGAGGTGAACATTGCTCGGTTGCATAAAGTGAAAACGACTGAAGGCTGAAGTGGTTAATCTCTTTTTAAGTATACTATTAGTAAATACTGGGCTTTTGTGCAGTTTGTTTATATACTGTATAAGCAATCAACACTGTCCGAGTGGTGTACATATAAGCAAGTAAAACTAACATATAAAACACTGTTCCTAAGAGACACTGGGATATGTGGTTATCCGTGTTTGCAGCTAGCTAAAGGATTAGTTCAAGTGTAGAAAATAAGCAACAAGCTCCTAATCATGCAGCAACATGGGAGGTTTGTAGGCAGTCTGTATGCCACAAAAAAGGTATATGTTTCTTTCAATGCAGTGCACCTCAAGATAGCTTTAGAAATTCATAGCTGGCTGCAAATTGAAATGAAGTTACTTTTTAATAATATTATATAAACAAAATATTGCAGGGGAATGATCTATGTTTGTAGCAATTTTCAGTGAAGGTGGAGTTTCACTTTAAGTCTATTACCATGTAAAATATATGTATAAAAAAAATCAGTCTGAAAAGAAGACTCTAGCACTCATGAATGGCTACAAATTGTCCCTTGAATATTCATTGATGCTACAGCTGCAAAGTCACAAAGAAAGCTTATAAACCAAAGGCAGAATGAATAGAAAATATTAGAAATTTTAGCATAACTTTTCAGCAATATCCAGGAGGGGGCATTCTACATTTTACTGTCTTCAGTAATTAAGATACAGTGCCACCACTGTTACAGCAGGATCCTGGCAAAATGAGGTCCTAATGTGTATGTGGCAAAATTGTGTAGGATCATATTTGCTCATAAAAAATATAATTATTCACACAAATCCAATTGTTTCCAGCAGCCATGCAGCCATGCAATCTGTCTTGAGCCCGGGCTAAAAATAAAACCCCTGAACCAGGAAGAAAGAGAATGTTTAAGGCTGAGTCCCAGGACTGAGATGGCAAGTCTAATGAATCACTCTCGACGCATTTCTGTATTGCTGGAAGGATTTGGATTTTGGGTTACCTAGTAACAGCTGTGAATGCAAGCTTATAGCTAATGTTTTCTTCAATTATTGGTATGAATATGAATAATAATAATAATAATAACTATGGATGAGTGAGAATGCTTCTAGCAGTCTTGCTACCATTTCTGAAATTTCAGGTGGTTCCTAAAAATTTTTGTAAAAGCGAATTTACAAATTCCATTAAAGGCAACTTTAAAGTACAACTGTAACAAGAGGAATAGGGAGGCTGCCATATTTATTTCCTTTTAAACAATACCAGTTGCAAGGCTATCCTGCTGAGCCTCTGCCTCTAATACTTTTAGCCACAGACCCTGAACAAGCATGCAACATATATGGTGTTTCTGATGTTATTGTCAGATCTGACAAGATTAGCCACATGCTTGTTTCTGGTGTGATTCAGACACTTCGGCAGCCAAAATAGATCAGCGGGGCTGCCAGGCAACTGGTATTGTTTAAAAGGAAACAAATATAGTAGCCTTCATATCCCTCTTGTTTTAGTTGTCCTTTAACGATCAAGAGCAAAGTTAGAACCACAACATTTGCTAAGTATGTGTAGGAGAACAATGGCAACAAGGGGGGAAAAGTTCAAAAAAAATCACAGGTAAAGTGACAGCCTGCAAATAGAATTTTGTATGATGGACAGCCGCAACTGACAAGGACAGTGAGAGCAGGTGAGGAAGCTTCAGTGCTGGAGGCGATCAGAGAGGTGAGTGACCGGTCGGCTGGTGCGGCAGCAGTAGAAGCATCTAGCTAACTACAGCGAGGCTTCAGCGCTAGGGTAGGAGAGGCCAGGGAGGTGACTCACAGGCAGTTGGTGCAGCAGTTGGTGCAGCAGTAGGAGAAGCCTTTGGTTACCTACAGGTAGGGAGGGATAGTGTACTGGTTAAGGGCTCTGCCTTTGACATGGGAGACCAGGGTTCGAATCCTGGCTAGGTCAAGTACCTATTCAGTAAGGAGTTCAAGGCAAGACTCCCTAACACTGTAGGGTGGCCTCCTGAGCGCGTCCCAGTGGCTGCAGCTCTTGAGCGCTTTGAGTCTGACAGGAGAAAAGCACTATACAAATGTTTGGATTATTATAGAAGCGTTTGGCTATCTACGGAGGGCGGATGAGCCGTTTGCTTCCTACAGGGAGGGAGGAGAAGCCTTTGGCTATCTACAGGTAGGGAGAGGTGAAGCATTTGGCTGCCTACAGGGAGAGAGAGGGGAGAAGCGTTTGCCTATTTACAGAGAGGGAGGGGGAGAAGCATTTGGCTATCTACAGGTAGGGAGGGGTGAAGCATTTGGCTACCTACAGGGAGAGATAGGGGAGAAGCATTTGGCTATCTATAGAGGGAGGGGGAGAAGCATTTGCCTATTTACAGAGAGGGAGGGGGAGAAGCATTTGGCTACCTACAGAAAGGGAGGGGCAAGAAGCATCTGGCTGCCTACAGGGAGGGGGTAAAAGCATCTGGCTACCTACAGGCAGAGGGCAGATGTATTTGGCTAGTGGTTACCTACAGGGAGGGAGGAGGAGAAGCATTTGGCTACCTACAGAAAGTGAGGGGCAAGAAGCATCTGGCTGCCTACAGGGAGGGGGTAAAAGCATCTGGCTACCTACAGGCAGAGGGGAGATGTATCTGGCTAGTGGTTACCTACAGGGAGGGAGGAGGAGAAGCAGCTGGCTACCTACAGAGAAGAGGAGAAGCATCTAGCTATCTACAGGAAGGGAGGGAGGGGGAAGAAGCATCTGGCTACCTATACTGAAGAAGGGGAGGGAGCATCTGGCTAACTATATGGAAGTGGGGGGTAATTGTCTTACTTAGACTGAAGGAGGGAGGGGTGTTGATTGAGATGCTGTTAGGGGAGTGGCTGGTGACAGTTGGCCTTGGGCAGTAAAAAGTACAAATCCGGCCCTGGATGTGTGTATGTGTATACCTCTCACCCTTTTGTGTCCTGGAATTTGTTATTGTAAGGATCCGCTCCTCTCGGCCGCAGTATGGTCTGAGGCGACGACTGAGGTAGAGTCAGCTGACACTTAGCAGGGGTTTATTTTAATAATATAAAATTATAGGCTCTGACCCTGCCTAGGATTGAACTCTGGTCTCCCACATCAGAGGTGGTGAGCTTGACCACTATGCTATGGTTAATACTCTCAGAAAGCTTTGCTGGTCAGCATTGGGTGGGTCAGCTGACCTGTTGTGGTCATCTGTTTCAGCTAATCTCACTGTCAGCTGATTTATGCCTGCGTGTGATTGGCTGTTGTGTGCATGTGGCTGGCCACTGATTGGTTGCATGTAGTATATAAGTCTGCTGAGTGCTTCCCGTCATTGCCTGTGATAGCGTTAGCTAGTCTAGCTGCTGGGTGCGTGTATCCTGGTTGGAAAACTATTCTTTATTGGATTACTTGGCTTTTTGACCTCTGCCTGATTTTGGACCTTCCTTGCTCGCTGCCTGAACTGACCCCGGAAACTCTCGACTACTCTCTTGCCTGCTCCTTCTGTACTGCGAATCTCGGATACCTGTGTATGACCCCAGACTGTTATTGGACTCTGCTTTTGTTTCTTGTGTTTGGTGTTGGTAATCTATCTATACCCACCCTGCATTCAGCCTCAATTTCTTGCGCCCTAAAGGCCTGGGTGTAACCGAAGTCGGGTAGGTGTTGTCTCTCACCTCCCGTTCAAGCGGGGATGCGCCACACAAGGCGAAGACGGCGGAGGTAGATTGGGACATTGAGGCTGATTCGTGGGTGGATAGGTTGCCAGGCCTTACAGTTATTCACTTTGTTGCTTACATTTTATTCATCAAGCTACATTTGTCACTGCAATCACCAATTCTGTATTTTGTACCAGTGTCCATATTTGATGTATATCATTGTCTGTATCATTATGTACCCCTTGTTTGTTTGTTTTATATATACTCATTTCATTGTATATTGATGGTACTGTATATTTACTGTTCATAACCACTTTTGTACTATGTAATACTGCTAATTTGCGACATAGTTTCCTCTGATTGGCTTACAAACCCTTTTCCCCCTTCCCCAATCACACACGAACACACATCCTTTCCAATGTCAATGTTCAGTATACAAGAGAATGACGTGGGAAATGACTATAAAAGCAGATTAAAGAGTTTATAATGTCTGTATTTAAAAATGAATTTAGTCGGTACTTGAGTATGTAAATGGTAGTTTCATGTTAGATATACAGTTCCAGTACATTCCTTTCTATTTTATTCTATCCAAAAGAAATAGTAGGGTCACAATTCTCACCAATTTAATTTTCTATGATATACCCCTTTATAGAGCTTTCTGTGCATTGTGCGTCAGAGAAAGCCCAAGGTCTCCAGAATGAAAAGAGTAATTTTTATTTTTTTTCCATTGAAGAGTGAATGCACATTAATCATGTGAGCTGCTGAAGGGTCTTGATTTTTTCCGATGTGTGTCGCAATATCCTGCTGCCACTTTCTAGACCCTGGAACTGTGAAACAAAACCTGTGCCTTTTCAACCCGCTAAGCCTGGAGTAATTGAAAAACTCTACACAAATTACACAAATTTAAAGAATAATGAGTGCTGAATGTCAGCTAATTGGACACTTGTAGAAAAATAGTACAGTTCTATGGCAGTGCCTGAGGAGTGGGGTGGAGGAGCATTGTCAAACCTGCAATAGAAGTAATTCAGAGCTTTGAAGTTTAAATTTCATTAAAGCTCAAGGAAGAAAAACACACAGAAATGTTTAATTTCGCCTATCTGGGAATCATTTCCAGGAGTGTGGAGAGATTGTATTAGGGCGGGAAAATCAATAGAACACGGAGCCTACAATGTCCGAGCAGCTGACAATGTAAAGAACTGTGGAATGCAAATACTCTGTGCTAAAGGTATTATTAATGGGAAACACGGCTGTTATTACAGAAACTGGTGATAAATAGGTTTGAACTGGCTGAAAAGGAAATGGCCAATCCAGCCAAAGAAATGACACGGCTTTTATCTGAGGACACAGAATTACATTTTTTCCATCTTTCTATTATTTTTGTCTGGTATAAATATAAAGGCATGACTGTGTAAGCATTTGTTTCCTAGGACTTCTTTTGAGTTCTGAGTATTGGGTAGCGCAGAAAAAGACACGCGTATAAACACTTTCTTTTGGAAGATGTACACAGTAAAATGGGCATTCTCAAGATTGGGTTTTTCTGCAGAGCAATAATACCTGATTAGCAGACTGCAATGTCAAGTGAGGACATTGGGTGCAATTTACTTTCACATCCAATGTACTGTCTACCTCTCTTTATTGAGTGTATACTTAGTAATACGAAGTGAAGCTTTTAGGTGACAGAACTTGTGGAAGTTTAGCTTTGAGTTTAAAACAACAAACAAAAAACAGGTAAGACAGGTGTAGGGCTGGCATCCTTATAATACTATGACTCTCCAATGCTGTTCTCGTCCACCAATCAAGGCCAGGGAAGAGATGTCTCTTCTCTGTCTTAATGGTGGTAAAGTCTGATTGGATGCTTGCAGGTGACCTGGGGCCCTATGCCATTACCAAACTCTGTGATGGGAGCATTTCCTAATGCAATTAAATTTAACATACACCCCCCCCCCCACACACCCACACACACACACACCCCCCGGGGCATAAAGAACTCGCTTGGGCAATATAATCACCCGGTGAGTTCCTTCCCCTTATTCAATTGTAATTACCCCCCCCCCCCAGGAAGCGATGCTTCCCATTAAAAACACGTGGAATCTTTTCACCTGCCCTGAGCAGGTGAAAAACACCTTTCACCACCGGTGTCCTTCGGGCTGCTTTTGGCATCTGTGAGCCTCCTTTAATAAGGTGTCTCCAGATGCCAGGGATTAAATGGGTTAAGGGAGTCAGTTCTAACTCCTTACCTATTTCATAAAACAAACAAACAAACAAACAAACAAAAAATATACCTCCATCGGTCCCGTCTAGCTGCACGTCCCATGCTGCTCCTCCGCTCATTCTGCTGGCTCTGTGCAAAGCATCTTTGAGCATATATCTGCAATAATCATGTATACATTATTCAGTCAGTGTCTGCCCATTGTGCAATCCTAACTCATATATGTTCTTATATTTATCTATGTAACCTATACCGAGGGAACCTACCTATCTAATCTATACTGGGAGAACCTACCTATCTAATCTATACTGGGGGAACCTACCTATCTAATCTATACAGGGGGAACCTACCTATATAATCTATACTGGGGGAACCTACCTATCTAATCTATACTGGGGGAACCTACCTATGTAATCTATACTGGGGGAACCTACCTATCTAATCTATACTGGGGGAACCTACCTATCTAACCTATACTGAGTGAACCTACCTATCTATCCTGGGGGACGCTGCCTATCTAACCTATACTGAGGGAACCCACCTATCTAATCTATACTGGGGGACGCTGCCTATCTAACCTATACTGAGGGAACCTACCTATCTAATCTATACTGGGGGAACCTACCTATCTACTCTATACTGAGGGAACCTACCTATCTAATCTATACTGGGGGAAGCTACCTATATAACCTATGCTGGGGGAACCTACCTATCTAACCTATGCTGGGGGAACCTACCTATCTAACCTACGCTGGGTGAACCTACCTATCTAATCTATTATGCTGAGGGAACCTACCTATCTAACCTATACCGGAGGAACCTACCTATCTAACCTACGCTGGGGGAACCTACCTATATAACCTATACTGGGGGAAGCTGCCTATATAATCTATACTGGGGGAAGCTGCCTATCTAACCTATACTGGGGGAAGCTGCCTATCTAACCTATACTGGGGAAACCTACCTATCTAACCTACACTGGGGGAAGCTGCCTATATAATCTATACTTGGGGAAGCTGCCTATCTAACCTATGCTGGGGGAAGCTACCTATCTACAGCCAAGCAAAGCCCCAGCCCAGCAAAGCAGAGCCCTCAGCAAAGCAAACCCCCCAGCCTAGCACAGCCTCCTGGTCCCAGCCCAGAAAAGCATACAGCCAAGCAAAGCCTAGTAAAGCCTCCAGCCCAGCAAAGCCCACCAAAATGCCCCCAGTAAATTGCCCAGCCAAGCAAAGCCCCAGCAAGTCACCTACCAAAGCCAGGCCGGCTTAACTTCACCGCCAGCCAGGCCGGCACAGCATCACCGTCAGCCAGGCCAGCACAGCATCACCATCAGCTGAGTACAGCACACAGGCCAGCCAGTCGAAGGCAAGACATAAGCCAGGTGAGGGGCTTATATATGTGAAATACTGCACCGCACACTCTTTCCCTCTTGGTGCCCAGGGATCCTCCCAGTAACCTAAAAACACCCCTGCTTCTTGACGGGCTTGATCTCTTAATTTGGTTTCCAGACATCTGTTATTTAACAGCACTTAGTGCCATTCATTATATTTATGAAGTGGCAATCACATTAATCACCCCTTTATAAAGTGGCTGCAAGCAAGGTCTGTGGGCTGTGTTCTGCTACTTTGGTGCTACTTTGCAGCTGGAAATTCATTACTCCATTCTAGTTAATGGGGCTAAGGACAGCCAACTTGGGGGAATTACATTTCTACTTATTACAGTTCATGAAGAAGAGAACAGTCATCCAGCACTACAAAATATGCACTGGTAAAAAAGGAAAAGAAAACGCATTGGTAGTGTCTATTGACAAGCACGCTCTTGGTGTCAAGAATTAGGACCAACATGAACCTGTGAGAGAAAACAATAGACACCTGGCTAGAGTTGGGCCGAACCTCCGATTTTAGGTTCACGAACCGGGTTCGCGAACTTCCGCGGAAGGTTCGGTTCGCGTTAAAGTTCGCGAACCGCAATAGACTTCAATGGGGATGCGAACTTTGAAAAAAAAAAAATAATTATGCTGACCACAAAAGTGATGGAAAAGATGTTTCAAGGGGTCTAACACCTGGAGGGGGCATGGCGGAGTGGGATATACGCCAAAAGTCCCCAGGAAAAATCTGGATTTGACGCAAAGCAGCGTTTGAAGGACAGAAATCATATTGAATGCTAAATGACAGGCCTAAAGTGCTTTAAAACATCTTGCATGTGTATACATCAATCAGGTAGTGTAATTAAGGTACTGCTTCACACTGACACACCAAACTGTTCACTGAACAGAACAGGTATGCAGTGGCGGGTTCACTAAACAGGTATACAGTGGCGGGTCCACTGAACAGAACAGGTATGCAGTGGCGGGTCCACTGAACAGAACAGGTATGCAGTGGTGGGTTCACAGAACAGGTATGCAGTGGTGGGTTCACAGAACAGGTATGCAGTGGCAGGATCACTGAACAGGTATGCAGTGGTGGGTGGGTTCACAGAACAGGTATGCAGTGGCAGGATCACTGAACAGGTATGCAGTGGTGGGTGGGTTCACAGAACAGGTATGCAGTGGTGGGTTCACAGAACAGGTATGCAGTGGCAGGATCACTGAACAGGTATGCAGTGGTGGGTGGGTTCACAGAACAGGTATGCAGTGGCAGGATCACTGAACAGGTATGCAGTGGTGGGTGGGTTCACAGAACAGGTATGCAGTGGCAGGATCACTGAACAGGTATGCAGTGGTGGGTGGGTTCACAGAACAGGTATGCAGTGGTGGGTTCACAGAACAGGTATGCAGTGGCAGGATCACTGAACAGGTATGCAGTGGTGGGTGGGTTCACAGAACAGGTATGCAGTGGCAGGATCACAGAACAGGTATGCAGTGGTGGGTTTACAGAACAGGTATGCAGTGGCAGGATCACTGAACAGGTATGCAGTGGTGGGTGGGTTCACAGAACAGGAATGCAGTGGCAAGATCACTGAACAGGTATGCAGTGGTGGGTGGGTTCACAGAACAGGTATGCAGTGGCAGGATCACAGAACAGGTATGCAGTGGTGGGTTCACAGAACAGGTATGCAGTGGCAGGATCACTGAACAGGTATGCAGTGGTGGGTGGGTTCACAGAACAGGAATGCAGTGGCAGGATCACTGAACAGGTATGCAGTGGTGGGTGGGTTCACAGAACAGGTATGCAGTGGCAGGATCACTGAACAGGTATGCAGTGGTGGGTGGGTTCACAGAACAGGTATGCAGTGGTGGGTTCACAGAACAGGTATGCAGTGGCAGGATCACTGAACAGGTATGCAGTGGTGGGTGGGTTCACAGAACAGGTATGCAGTGGCAGGATCACAGAACAGGTATGCAGTGGTGGGTTTACAGAACAGGTATGCAGTGGCAGGATCACTGAACAGGTATGCAGTGGTGGGTGGGTTCACAGAACAGGAATGCAGTGGCAAGATCACTGAACAGGTATGCAGTGGTGGGTGGGTTCACAGAACAGGTATGCAGTGGCAGGATCACAGAACAGGTATGCAGTGGTGGGTTCACAGAACAGGTATGCAGTGGCAGGATCACTGAACAGGTATGCAGTGGTGGGTGGGTTCACAGAACAGGAATGCAGTGGCAGGATCACTGAACAGGTATGCAGTGGTGGGTGGGTTCACAGAACAGGTATGCAGTGGCAGGATCACTGAACAGGTATGCAGCCAGGAAAAGCTAAGCCTAACTAATCTTCCCCTATGAGAGACAGACAGCAGCTCGCCCTACTCTCTCTAATGCAGGCACACGAGTGGCCGTAATGGCTGCCGCTGCCTGCCTTATATAAGGGGGGTTGGGCTCCAGGGGCTAGTGTAGCCTAATTGGCTACACTGGGCCTGCTGACTGTGATGTAGAGGGTCAAAGTTGACCCTCATAGTGCATTGTGGGGCGAACCGAACTTCCGGAAACGTTCGCCTGCGGGAGGCGAACGCGAACCATCGAAGTTCGCCGGGAACCATTCGCCGGCGAACCGTTCGGCCCATCTCTACACCTGGCACTGCTTACATCATCAAATGGTGTCAAGTGTATTTATATATATATATTCAGCTTGATTCACTAACCTACACTAAGCCGGTTAGTGAGCCTTATGACCTTGTGGGCACAAACCACGGAGTTAGGTGGTTTGCACCCACACATCGTGCACAGCCCAGGGCAGTGCGCGCGCAGCCGTTAATAGTGTGCGGTGCGACAATAACGTCGCACCCGCTGCCCTGTAAGCGACGAAAATGTTGCATGGGTGCCCCTGAAATGGTGCATCAATGTGCTGCTTCAGGGGGCACCCGATGCGCCATTTGGGTCGCACCATTACGTTGCACCGCTCACTATTAACAGCTGCGCGCGCACTGCCCTGGGTTGTGCGAGATGTAGCTTTGCGTAGCTATTAGTGCCCGCAAAACTACATTTCGAACACTGAGTGGCTTTTCACTCCGACACTAATACTTAGCGCCGGTTAGTGAATCAAGCCCCTTTTCTTTATAAATACAGAATGCTAACACTCAGGCCCTGTTCACAGTGGTCACTGTCAATTGCATTTAGTGCTGCTTGGATACCCCTTTTCAAAATCCGAATTGAATTCGGATCCGGATACCCAGATATCCGGATCCAAATCAGATATCCGAATCCGAACTTTTTGGTATCCGAACCCAATATCTGGTCGGATTCGGATATCCGGATAGAAAACCGGAAGTGGCCTGAAAATGGCTTAAATTGCTTCCAAAGCTTCCAAAGCTCTCTCTCTCTCTCTCTCTCTCTCTCTGTTTGCTTCTGTTCGGATATATCCAAACTAACTATCCGCCCGGACTTCGGATTTTCAAATAGAAATCCGAGTTTGCTCGGATAGTGCTATTCGGATTTACATAGATATCTGGAATCTAATTCAAAGTTCGGATAGTGGAAAAAGTTTAGATTATCTGGGTAGTTCGGATAATCGAATATTGGATGAGCACCACTGATTGCATTGCAGAATAATACTGCATGTCAACTTACTGCCCATACAATACTATGGGCCTGTTCACAGTAACGGACCACTTTATTCTGACTTGCTGCTTGCTTTGTATTGAAGTCTATGGCCAGTCTCCATTGCAGTTCACAGTCATTATACCACATGAGCCATGCAACTGACCACTGTGAACCTGGCTTCACTGTTATAGTTCCAATTCTGAAGAAAAACCAAGGGAATTCAGATTGTCTAGCATTGTAAGTAGGTCCCTCTGAATTTCCATGAAAACACACATTTCTCAATTTTAACTTGAAGTCAAAATAGAAAAATATGTATTTTGTGAAAGCTTAATGCATTCTCATAATTTATATTTATTTTTTTACAGGATCATCAGTAGTCCCTAAGCAGTAGGTGGGGCAGCCTTGGACCTGGATTATTTTTCATTTTATCTAGGTCTATTCTCACTTTAAAGGGAAAGGAACACATTTAATACCACCTGAAATCAAGATTAAGAACACCTGTCTTTTTCCTCCTTGAAGGCTAATGTCTATAGGTGCCCATACACAAACTGAATTTCCCGCCAATAGACAGCAGATTCCATCACTGTGATCAAATCTGCTGTGAAATCGATAATGCAAACGCAGACCGATCGACCAATTTTCATTCGACATCAATCGATTCCGTTGATCTGTCCAGGCGGAACATTTTGCTCAATCATTGGCAGGTCGGGAGCGTATCATAAGCAGTGTTCAATTCGCCAACGCCCCACGCAACAATAATCTCACCTGTCCTGCTGGTGCGAGTCCCCGGGTCCCTGCTGTTCCTTTCTCTAGCAGGCCTTCTTCATCTTCTCTGCACTTCTTGTCCCGTCCTGTGAGAAGGGGAAGTTCAAACAGTACTACTGTTTGAACTTAAAATAGTACAGCACGGACATGAGGACTCACGCCAGCGGGACAGGTAATGTATTGCTGCTGGGGGGGGGGGGGGGGGAGCAGAAGTGAAGGCAGGCAGCAGCGGCAGCTCCACAGATCAAACAAACAAATAACATTTATATTGCTCTTTTCTCCTGGCAGACTCAAAGCGCCAGAGCTGCAGCCACTAGGACACACTCTATAGGCAGTAGCAGTGTTAGGGATACTTGCCCAAGGTCTCCTACCGAATAGGTGCTGGCTTACTGCACAAGCAGAGCTGAGATTCAAACCCAGGTCTCCTGTGTCACAGGCAGAGCCCTTAACCATTACACTATCCAGCCACAGATTGTGAATCGATTTATTGCTGAAATTGATTCAAAATCTGTTTGCAGTGTAGGGGCAGCTATTAGATCCCTCTCTGATTAGATTCGATCAGAGAGGGATCTATCTGTTAGTCGATCTGGGAGCAATCTACCAGTATATGGCTGCCTTAAGCCTTTAAACCAATCCTATGTTTTAATTCCATGCATGACAACTATGAACTAGTTACCCTTATCCGTATTCTATTTTGTAAGAAAGAATGAACAGATGTACTTTAGTGTAATATACACCGGCACATTATACACAACATGTAGGTGTTGTGCAGCATTACAGAATGTGTCCATGATGGTAAATAACTACAAATAGGGGTGGTAATTTCCTTTTGACCCCAGAAATGCTGGGGAACCATTAGCATTGCAAGAATTCCATATATATGTTAATATACAGTAGCAATATCAGAACATATTAAGCCCATCGTAGTAATAGTCTCTTGAGTGCCTACAGTAAGCTGCCTCCCTTGAGTTGTAGCTAACTAAGTGCTGCTGTGCTTCATACTTATGAAGATTGAGCAGTTGCTCGCTTTCATGGAAGGATCATTAATCTGCATAAACAGGTCTGCGGTTATTAGGATGACATCATCTAATTCATACAGCTAGGGTATGAGAGTCGCTGAGGTCTATAGAGGCTGGAATATATTACCATTATGAACATTATATTCCTAGATGCTATTATTGGTAGATTACAAATTATGTTCTCCATTTATTCAACTGTCAAAATAGCTTTTTTCCCCTTTTTTGCTGTTTTAATCCTGGGCTAGTTGTAGGTGGCGGTATTATTTTACTACGAAAGTCAAAAAATAAATTATGATTTGTTAAAGGCAATCATATCTGAAGCCAGTTCTGCCATACGTCACCCTTCAGACTGGAGGACCACCCAATGGTTTTACTCCGGTTGTTACTACTGCAATTCAAAGGATTTTAAAGACCATCAGTTGTTATAGAATATCTTCTGGGGGGGCGTGGCTTGGCACCGCTCTGTGATGGCTGCTTGCTGAAAGAGCTCCTCTCGTGCACCCACAAAAACCCCGGTTTCCAGCCTCTAAACTAAACATGAAGGAAGACAAAAAGACTTCAGGGGACCCCAAAACTCAAGGTGACCCCTCCGTACAATCCGCCAAGCAAGTACCCGTGATGTTCAGGGCACAAAAGAACTCGGGCCCAGGTCGCAGCCAGCCCAACTTGGCGCCCTCTCCACCTAACGTGTCGGAGAACTCCTCATCAGGCCCCTCTGGCTCCCACAAGGTGATGGAAAAGCTAAATAACATGCCGACTGTGGATATGATGAAAGAAATAGCGAATGATATTAAAGAAACCTTCTCCACTGCTATAGCGGACCTGAGAGACGAAGTGTCGCATATACATAACAGGCTTGACACCCTAGAGAAAGAAGAGAAAGATACTCGCTCCCAAGTAAGTGACCTCCAGGCGAAATCTAACCAGCAAGACCTCA
The DNA here is from genome assembly GCF_040937935.1 of Hyperolius riggenbachi. Classification (NCBI taxonomy): domain Eukaryota; kingdom Metazoa; phylum Chordata; class Amphibia; order Anura; family Hyperoliidae; genus Hyperolius; species Hyperolius riggenbachi. The sequence continues at coordinate 131,361,611 of NC_090648.1, forward strand.
AGATGTTTGAGTTTCAACAAAAATTAGAAGACCTAGATAATAGAGGTCGCCGAAACAACATAAGGGTGAGGGGCTTACCGGAGACAGTGTCGCAGGATCTCATTCTCCCTGCAATCTCCGCCATCTTCAACCAACTACTCGAGAGATCCAAGGACTCTCCTATAGAGATAGAGCGAGCACACAGGGCACTTCGCCCCAAGGGAAGAGAGGGTGGTCCGCCCCGCGACATAATCTGCTGTCTGAACAGCTTTGCACTTAAAGAAGAGATAATGAAGAAGGCGAGGGGACAGGACGAGATTCTTTTTAATGACTCCACAATACAGCTATACCAAGACCTATCCATCATTACGCTACAGACAAGAAGGGCTCTGAGACCGCTTCTACAAGTATTAAGAGAGAACACCATACTCTATCGATGGCGCTTCCCCTTTTGCCTTCAGGCCACAAAAGGCGCGAACACAGTTAATTTGAAGCACCCACTAGATCTGGAATACTTCTGCAGGGCACTTAACATACCTACAATGGAGCTTCCGGACTGGCAACCGCTAACCGCAACTGACGGCCCGCCCATCCTAACAACCATGGAGCGACCTGGAGCAATCAGACGACGAGATCGATCCTCAAGCGAAAGAAGCTTCCAACAAAACCCCCGCAGAAGACGCTTAAGCCAAGCATCCGATCTCGGTGACCAGAACCCATCGCCGAACACTGAAGGCTCAGAAGCAGAAGACGGCGACAACGAACAGACATCCGCCGCGCAAGATGAGCCTGTGTCCTGAACTTTCCCCAACTTGAAGGATGTACGGTAACACATTCAGCCATGTTTAGCAACAGTCCCCGTTAAGCTTATTGACTGTATGCACGACCCCTTAGATTAGAACGTTGTGCTATTCAACCTCTTATATGTCAGATACAACACCCCTATAATACTTCACAACGTTAACCCCAGTTTGGTGTCACCCGGACTCCATCTAAGCTAACAATTACCCACAGGTACTTTGTATAACCATAAGCTACTGTCCTTCCCTGATTTATTCTAATAATGGACACCGAGCATTTCTTATTAGCCACCTAGCTTTTATGGACAGTCATCAAGATCTGCAAAGATCAATGTTCAAATGGTCTATGCTGTTGTATTAGCCTGTATAAGTTTAGAGATGTTTAATGTTAAATATAACCTCATAGACATAACATCCACCACTATTGTTTAACCAAGAGGTACCTGTATAATCTCTGACATACTTTATGGTCACACTATGCTAACTTCATTGCGCCAAAAGTGCTAAACTCCCTGAGCAGAGGGAAGATAATAGCCCTCCCAATAGCAAGCTATAGACAGCAGCAAGGCTGAAATGTCCAACGACATCTCCTATCCTAAATGTATAAAACTAACACTACACTTCATAAATGTAGACTTCCTACTATTATTTAGCTTGACGAAACCGAGGCTTAAGATGTGGGGTAGCACCAGTATCTTCTCTGAGCTCCACTCACCGAGTCCCTGTCACTTTACTACCCCAAACAGTGTAGTTTATTGCACTGACCTTTACTCGGTCTAAGTACTAGGCGGCCCACTTTGTGATCCGCCTACACCGTTATTGTTACTCTATCCCTAATCAGGGATTCTATTTCCCTTACCCCTTAACCCTCCCTGAAATAAACCCACTCTAACACATGCACTCTCTTTCTTTTCTATCTCTCTTATCTCTAGCTGCCTGCTTCTATACTCTCTCCTGCGGTGTGGAAATGGCCAGGTGGAGTGGTGAACCCTCTCAATCTAAAATGACGCATAAAAACAAAGATACAGTCTCTTGGACTGTCACATCACATAATGTCAATGGCCTTAACACGCCAGAGAAGCGTTCATCTCTACTACATCTTCTCCAAAGCCAAAAAGCTATGATCGCAATGATCCAAGAAACGCACTTCTCAAACAAGCACACCCCCTACTTGAGGGACAAAAACTACACTAGAGGATACCACTCCACCTCGCCGGCAGGGAAAACAAGAGGAGTCTCAATACTACTCCACAAATCTTGTGAACTCCAGGTAAAAAGTCACCTCTCAGACCCAGAGGGAAGATTTATCTTTGTCCTATGCACACTAGGTAATAGAGACATCACTCTAGTCTCTGTATACGCCCCAAACAACAAACAAGAATCATTTCTAACCTCCCTCACCAACAAATTATTAGATTATGCCAAAGGCATGATCATCTGGGGAGATGACCTTAATATACCACTACACCCACCACTGGACACCTCTAATGGTAAAACGCTGTTTTCTTACAAAGCAATTAAGAGAATAAAAGAAAAGCTCTCAGACCTGTCTTTGATAGATGTGTGGAGAGCTCTGAATCCCCAAACTAAAGACTTTACGCACTATTCCACTCCTCACGAAAAATATTCGCACATAGACCACCTTTTTATCACTCAACTCGATGTAGAATATGTCAAAAAAGCCTCTATAGGCTCTATAGCCTTTTCAGACCATGCGCCTGTATTTTTAGAGTTAAGGATTCCTTTCCTAAAAACCTCACAATTCAATTGGAGATTGAACTCAGAGCTCTTGGAGGATCCAAAGGCCTCCCACACCATCTCCTAACTTATCTCAGACTATATGGAATGTAACTTAAACTGTGAAGCTTCCCCATTAGCTATCTGGGAAGCTCATAAGGTAGTCCTGCGAGGAGAACTTATCAAATTGGGTGCCAAAAGAAAAAAGGATAAATTTGCCCTAATAACCTCACTCCTGAAAGAAATTGAACAACTAGAATCCTTGCATAAGAGAAACACTACGGAAGAAACTCTAAGTAAACTCCAAAATAAAAGGTCAGAACTCAAAAAAACACTCAATAGAAAGGCCAAAAGCACTATTCTCCACTCAGAAAAAGTGCTTTATGAATGGGATAACAAAATAGGCACATATCTTGCGAGAAAACTTAAAAAGAAAAATGCTAGAAACCTTATTACTAGAATCAAAAACACCAAGGGCCCTGACCACATAACTACCCCGGCAATTCTAGAAGCATTCCGTAACTACTATATGGGCCTCTATAACCTCTACCCTAACCAAACAAGCCCGACCCCACAGGCAAACAGACTTACCCAAATCCAAGACTTCCTAAAACAACATGGACTGCAACCCCAGCCTATCGAAATTACCACAAAACTAGACCAACCCATAGACCAACTTGAGTTCCTAACAGTTATGAAGGGCTTAAAAGCAGGAAAGAGTCCAGGACCCGATGGACTAACGTCCCAATACTATAAGCTCTACGCCAAAGAATTAGCTCTCTGCTTCACGAAAGCCTTTAATAGCGTTACAGCAAACACATTACCATCCACACAACTACTAGAAGCACATGTGACAGTTATACACAAAGAGGGCAAAGACCCTCAACACTGTAATAACTACAGACCAATCTCACTACTCAACGGTGACATCAAGATTTTCGCGAAAATCTTGGCAAACAGGATTAACCCACTACTCCCTCAAATCATCCACCAAGATCAGGCAGGATTTGTCCCTGGCAGAGAGGGAAGGGACAACACAACCAAGGCAGTGGGGGTCCTCCACTGGCTCTCTCGGCGTCGGGTGGAAGGATTCTTCCTCTCCACTGACGCCGAGAAAGCCTTTGATAGGGTGGCATGGGACTACATTCAGGCAGTATTATCTGGACTGGGTCTGGGCCCCCAGTTACTATCATGGATAGGTCTGCTATATAGCAATCCAACAGCCAAAGTAAAGGCAAACCTCTCACTATCTAACTCCTTCCCCATCTCAAACGGGACAAGACAGGGATGCCCCTTATCTCCCCTAATATACGTACTCTCGCTAGAACCATTTTTGAACTTAATTAGATCCAATGTCAACATACATGGTATCCACATTGCTCAAAAAGAGTATAAAATAGCGGCCTTCGCCGATGATATGCTTTTTTTTTCTATCAAAACCCCTGATCACATTACCCAATCTGGTAAAAGCCTTGCAAGACTTTGGGAAAATATCTAACTTAAAAATCAACTTTGACAAATCCTGGGCCCTAGATATCTCCCTTAACTCAGCCAACTTAACATTATGCAAAGAGAGATTTCCCTTTAAATGGGAACAAAAAGCAATCACATACCTAGGGATCAAACTTCCCGCCAAAATTGAAAACCTTTTTGAATGCAACTATGCCCCTATAAGAGATAAAATTATAAAGGAAACCTCTGACTGGAACAAGCTTAAGGGAATATCTTGGTTCGGCAGAATGGCTTCTATTAAAATGACCATCCTGCCGCAACTGTTATATCTCTTCCAGACCATGCCCATTCACCTACCCATAGCCTACATAAAATCCATACAAGGCCCCCTCAACAAATTCATCTGGGAACACAAGAAAATTAGAATCTCCAACAAAACCCTTTCCCTCCCAACTGATAAAGGGGGCTCCGGTCTCCCAAACTTAAAACTATACTACCTAGCGTCCCATTTACTCAGAACACTGGACTGGACAACTCACCCAATACAGAAAGATTGGGTACTTATAGAACAGGAAACATGTGGAACCAAGCTGGGGGCTCTCCAATGGGTAAACTCACCATCCCTGAACGAAACAAAGACTGACCACCCCCTCATAATAGCAACCAAGAAAGCCTTCACTCTTTGCTGTAACCAATTCAAGATTTCCTCAATACCAGGACCCATGACCCCCCTGTTAGGGCATCCCCTCTTCCCCCCGGGCAATCAATCATTATACCTAAAAACATGGGCAATGACTGAACTCCCACGGGCACACCACTTTGTCTCACAAGGCAAACTCAAACCCCAGGAAGCAATTAAGCATCCCAACCCAGAAAATCAAATACCCCTGTGGACGTTCTTCCAGATCCGCCATTTCCTTAACACTAAACAACTCAAGCTGGAAGTAACATCAAGCCTAACACAATTTGACCAGAAATGTATCTCAAAGAGAGGAAAACGGCACGCCCTTTCATGGCTATACAACCTCTTACTAGACGCCCAACCGACCCCAGAGTCACCCTCAAAAAAACACTGGAATAAACTACTAGGCTCACCCCTTCCAGATGACCAATGGTCTACAATTTGCTTAAACGCACATAAATCAACCAGATGCACCAAAATCAAAGAACAAAACTACAAATTTCTAACTCAATGGTATAGAACCCCAGAAAAGCTTCACAACTTCCTACCTAACATACCCAACTCTTGCTGGAGATGCGAAAGTGGGCCTGGAGACCTACTTCACATCGCCTTCACATGCCCGCTTCTGAGTGGATTCTGGAAAGAAGTCCACAGAATAACCCAGCACATCTCAGGACAAACTCTCCCATACCGACCAGACATATTCCTACTACACAATTCACCTATGCCGCCAACTCAATACAAAAAATCTATACTACCCCACCTGATCTCAACAGCTAGAGCCACCATACCCGCACTATGGAAAACAAAAACAATTCCCACAATAAAACAATGGTTTCTAAGGGTTGAGAGAATCAAAGAACTAGAAGAGATAGTTCTAGTAGCACATGACCAAATTGATAGGTTCTCAAAAACCTGGGCTTGCTGGCAGGAATACACAAAATCCACAGAATTTAAGAATATATTGTCTTGAAAAACTGAGTAATGACAGAAAGGTCTCCGTCTACACCGCAGGACCCTCTTCAAACTCACTCTCTCTTCACTTCTTCTACTCCCTCCTTACACCTTTCGCCTTACACAACTATCCATACTACCCATATCAATCTCCCCCATATAGCACTGTGTTACTATGTACTAAGGAGACTCGAGGAATGATAAAAACTTACATTAAAACCAGCGGCCCTTATGGCCTATCATTCCATCTAGTCACAAGCATCCTTTACCTGCCCTCCCACAACATTGTACCACAACCCAAATGCAAATGTAAATGACTGTATCTTTAAATATACTGAAGCTATCATATATCTTTGTGCAATGACAACTGAATTAAGCTGTTTTCTGAACCTCACAATGTTGTAACTCTATATATCCACTTTGTTAAAAACTCAATAAAACATATTGGAACAGAATATCTTCTGGTATTGTCATGGCTATTTTTTGTTTATTATCAATTTTAACAGAACAACATTCAACGTTCAATGTTGGTGATTCAAGTTGTGTTTAACAAAATTACATTGAAAATCCACTTAGGTCCGCCTGTTAAAATTAACTGCAAGGTCCTAAACATGGTCACCAAAATGGCTTGTGGGCTCCTTTAGAAATACAGTGTGACCAAAGTAAAAATGAAATAATAAAGAGCGCTTATTCTGTAAACTGCTGTTAAATTTTTGGCAGGAAAATACTTTGAAAACATTGTGAAGTGGAAAGTACCTTACAAGGGAGTGGGTGGCAAAACCTTTCTCTATTACAATATCAGCTCTGCTTGGTTTCCTGTACTGTACCCTGGACTATCCCTTCCACAGCCTGTGCTCCCATTCTGAACATCCTCTGGCATAGAGTATCTGCCACACTTCAGCTTTCTCTTCAGTCTGTACCCCAGAAGCACATAGCATTGACCCAAGATTTGTGACCAAGACATGATAGGACCATGTGACTGGGGCCAAATCAAGGTTATTAAACCCCTAACTAAACAACACTAAGTGCTGTTTTCTGAACACAGTTCAAGCCTGCCTTCTCAGTGTACCTTTGTGCCTTCACTTTGTTCCCTGACTTTGATAGCAGCCAACCCTGATCTCTTTCGTGCCCTGCAGCTGCAAGTCCCAAACTCAAGAAGTCACTTTTGGCCCTATCCCTTCAACAGTCAGTCCTAACCTCAGCTTTTTACCTTCAGCTTTTTTTTTCAGTTGCAAGTCTTGAACTCAGTTTGTTAGCTTTAACCTTATTCTGTCCATTGTCATTCACATCCACAGTCTTTCACTTTTGGCCCTGTCCCGTTAGCCTGTCAGCCACAGCCTGAGACTGTTACCATTGGCCCTGTTCAACCAGCTGTCAGTCAAAATCTGAGCTGGTTACATTACTAACCTGATTGGCCACACAGGTGGGCATTTTTGGGGGGACAAAATCAGGGCACCAGAGCAGTAGATCCAGGGCACAGGCCACAGATATTTGCCCCTAGCAATAAGCCTGTGGAATATTCTCTATTCTTTCAATTAGGTGGTGAGCTTGGTTAGTACTGTATATACTTGCTAATTAATAACAAGTTCTATAGGTTTTGTAACTGAGTACTGTGACGAATAGCGGAAAAGCCGCTGCATGTTCTGACAGTAAGGCGGCTGATTCCGCGTCTGATGCGGCGGTTTGTCCGTGTCAGCATGCGTCTGGGTTGTCTGGAACTGGTGGTGCACATGGGAGGAACGGCGTGGGGGCCGCCGCGTGTTCTGAAGGTAAGGCGGCGGATTTCGCGTCCAGTGCGGCGGTTTACCCGCAGCAACAGGTGTCTGACCTAGTAGTGCACACAGATGGAGACCTACGCGTGCGCGCACTGCAAGACAAGCTCTTTATACCAATAGGAGGAAGATCAGCTGATCAGGGCGGTCAGCTGATCCCTGATCAGTCAGTGATTGGTTGATGGGAGCTGGGTGGCGCTGTGGAGTGCTTTACTATATATATCTCCTGCTGTTCAGTTGCTGGTTGTCTGGCGTTACGAATGCCTATGTGTTAGCACTCATACCTTAGTCAGATCCTTCAGTGTGGTGGAACCAGGAGGCCCTGGGAATCCACACTTAGACAGTTACTGTATATCATCTGTGTTATTCTCTAGCATAGTTCCAGGGTGTTGAGATCATGGCCCTCACACCCCAGACTAGGAATACTGTCTATCATCTGTGTTATTCTCTAGCATAGTTCCACACCCCAGACTAGGAATACTGTATATCATCTGTGTTATTCTCTAGCATAGTTCCAGGGTGTTGAGATCACGGCCCTTACACCCCAGACTAGGAATACTGTATATCATCTGTGTTATTCTCTAGCATAGTTCCAGGGTGTTGAGATCACGGACCTCACACCTCAGACTAGGCCTTGTTCTGATATCTGTTATGACCTGTAGCTTTCCTGACTATTCTTCTGATCTCTTATTTGGTACTTTGCATATCTGATACTCTGTTGCCGACCCGGCCTGTCTGACCTTCTGGCTGTCACCCCCCGCAGGGTGTCCAGCCTTTCCGCAGGGGTCCCCTGCTCTACAGAGGGGACACTGCTCATTATCAGTCAGGGACTTCCTCTCCAGGTGTACTTGACTGCAGTAGGGTCTTCTCTACTTATTGGACCACCTGCTACCCCGGTGGTCCAAAGGTTACTGTTGCACCAAAACACTTACACACTCAGGTGTCTAGAGGTTAGACATATTTGATTATTGGCGATTCTGCAGATCCCCAATAATCAGGTATATCTGTATTCTTGGGGATACTGCAGATCGCCAAGAATCAGATTCTCTCTCTGGTTGCTGACACCTATCGTTACAAGTACATTGTTAAGTATTAGTTTCTCATGATCTACAATTGTTGCTGTACTTAAATGCAAAGTAACTATACAATCTTTTTTTTATTAGTTTGTAACTCTGTCCTTCTACAATCTACTATGTTTAAGAAAGAATTCTGATAGTGGCAAAACAGAAGAGTCCAGTATGCACTTAAGATTGAACTCTTGCATCACCCCTTTGCCCTTTGGGTGACATTATGGACAAAAACTTCACACCAGGCTTAAAACTGTTTGCAGCGGAACACCGCTTTATTGCTTTTGCAACTGAGGGGGACAAGAAAAAATAGAAATCATAGCTTAGAACATGGCTGGGCAATTCCCAGTGTTACAACAAAGATGCTGAAAGTGTAGAGGCAGAACAAAAAAGGTGTGATGGAGAATAACTTTGAAGATCCAGAGGGAAGAGTGTGACAAGGACTTGCCAGCTGTGTGAGGTGACACGAGGGTCAGCAGCTCAGCTATTGCACTGAGATGAGCTGTGGTAGGAATTTCACAAACACAGTCCTGGAGTTCTAGCTGTCAGATCTCTTCCTCTCTTTGAACAGATGGAGCCCTTGCCTCTTTTATTTATGCCTGTCTTTGTGTTTCTTTTGAGCAGAAAGAAAGAAAGAAAATTCATTTCTGCAGAGATGTGTGAGGATAATCTAGCCTGTATGTTTTAAGACACAGTAAAGCCTTCTTGTAGTCCCCAGCACCAGCAGTGTAGATAAGCAAGTCTTCAAACTTCTCAATCTGTGCATGACATATTATCTAGAACCTTCCCCCTGGGTCCCTGAAAACCCAATGATTACACCGTAAACAGATTACATCACTTTGGCTCTCATGTATCCGGGGAATAGGCTGATGATAGTCATGAGCATGAGCATTCAGTACAGCTCCCAAAAATAATGGGTGCAATAAAGGTGGCCATACATCGGGTGATTTTGCAGCCAATTGACCATCCAATTGAAACTACTCAGTAGTATTCAAGTAGTGATTGGTCTAAAATTGCTGCAGTAATCTGACTTTTGCACAAAAAAATTCTGCATTCTCTGATTGGTTCAAGGCTTCTGAGTTCTGTGATTGGGCTAAAATTGACGATTTGTGGTAATTCCATAAAAGCTCGGAAGCTGGGGTTCGAAACCAGATACGTACCAGGGGGAGCCTCAGGATCCTATTAAGGCTTTCATCGGTTGTCGGAAGCCCTCCGTTGCTGAGCACTGAACCCCTCCACATTGTGGCCATGCGGCTCCTCTTCCACATTCATGGCCGCGCATTAGAAGCTCGAGCCCACATGCGCAGTAGCACAGAGCCCGCGGCTTTGTGCTACTGTGCATGTGTGGGCGGGATCAAGCATCTATAGTGCAGCCAAAAATGCGGAGGAGCCACGTGGTCCTGATAGGATTAGCAACAATGCTTTGTCACTAATCTGTGTGTGGGGGGCGCGCTCAGCAACGGGGGACAACAAAGTAGCGAGAGAAGCCTCAATAGGATCTTGAGACTTCCCTCTATTTAGGTAAGTATCTGATATTGTGTACCCGAGTTTTGGCTCGGGTACGCTTTAAGTTAATTGGCTTCCCAAAAAATTGGCCTTAGCTTAGACTATGAAAGGGATCTATGACTATGGTAGGGATTCGATTCTGGTAATACAGTACATACTCTATAAAACCGCTGCGGAAGATGTCAGTGCTAAATAATAATAATGAATAACTAGTATTTGAAGTGTGTGAAATCATACATGAGTATGTCTATTTGTCAATGGAAAATGTCTCTCCTAGTGTTTATGGTCCCTTTAACCACTTCCCGACCGCCCACTACACAGGGGCGGCGGGGAAGTGGAGCCCTGCAGGACGGCCTCACCCACAGAGGCGGCGGTCCATTTAAGGGCATGGGCGGAGCGATCGCGTCATCCGTGACGCGATCCTCCGCCGGCGCCTGTCACCGCTCGCTCGCCGCAACATCCCGCCGGCTATACGGAAGCGCCGGCGGGATGTTAACCCCGCGATCGCCGCATACAAAGTGTATAATACACTTTGTAATGTTTACAAAGTGTATTATACAGGCTGCCTCCTGCCCTGGTGGTCCCAGTGTCCGAGGGACCACCAGGGCAGGCTGCAGCCACCCTAGTCTGCACCCAAGCACACTGATTTCTCCCCCCCCTGCCCCAGATCGCCCACAGCACCCATCAGACCCCCCCCCTGCCCACCCCCCAGACCCCTGTTTGCACCCAATCACCCCCCTAATCACCCATCAATCACTCCCTGTCACTATCTGTCAACGCTATTTTTTTTTTTATCCCCCCCCCTGCTCCCTGCCCCCTCCTGATCACCCCCCACCCCTCAGATTCTCCCCAGACCCCCCCCCCAGACCACCCCCCCCTGTTTACTGTATGCATCTATCCCCCTGATCACCTGTCAATCACCTGTCAATCACCTGTCAATCACCCGTCAATCACCCATCAATCACCCGTCAATCACCCCCTGTCACTGCCACCCATCAATCAGCCCCTAACCTGCCCCTTGCGGGCAATCTGATCACCCACCCACACCAATAGATCGCCCACAGATCCGACATCAGATCACCTCCCAAATCCATTGTTTACATCTATTCTCTCCTCTAAACACCCACTAATTACCCATCAATCACCCATCAATCACCCCCTATCACCACTTGTCACTTTTACCTATCAGATCAGACCCTAATCCTCCCCTTGCGGGCACCCAATCACCCGCCCACACGCTCAGATTGCCCTCTGACCCCCCCCTTATCAATTCACCAGTGCATTAATTACATCTGTTCTTCCCTGTAATAACCCACTGATCACCTGTCAATCACCTGCCAATCACCTATCACCCATCAATCACCCCCTGTCACTGCCACCCATCAATCAGCCCCTAACCTGCCCCTTGCGGGCAATCTGATCACCCACCCACACCATTAGATCGCCCGCAAACCCGCCGTCAGATTACCTCCCAAATGTATCGTTTACATCTGTTATCTTCTCTAAACACCCACTAATTACCCATCAATCACCCCCTATCACCACCTGTCACTGTTACCTATCAGATCAGACCCTAATCTGCCCCTTGCGGGCACCCAATCACCCGCCCACACGCTCAGATTGCCCTCAGACCCCCCCCCCCCCTTATCAATTCGCCAGTGCATTAATTACATCTGTCCTTCCCTGTAATAACCCACTGATCACCAGTCAATCACCTGCCAATCACCTATCACCCATCAATCACCCCCTGTCACTGCCACCCAACAATCAGCCCCTAACCTGCCCCTTGCGGGCAATCTGATCACCCACCCACACCAATAGATCGCCCGCAGATCCGACATCAGATCACCACCCAAGCGCAGTGTTTCCATCTATTCTCTCCTCTAAACACCCACTAATTACCCATCAATCACCCATCAATCACTCCCTATCACCACCTGTCACTGTTACCTATCAGATCAGACCCTAATCTGCCCCTTGCGGGCACCCAATCGACCGCCTACACGCTCAGATTGCCCTCAGACCCCCCTTATCAATTCGCCAGTGCAATATTTACATCTGTTCTCGCCTGTAATAACCCACTGATTACCTGTCAATCACCTATCAATCACCCATCAATCACCCCCTGTCACTGCCACCCATCAATCACCCCCTGTCACTGCCACCCATCAATCACCCGCTGTCACTGCCACCCATCAATCAGCCCCTAACCTGCCCCTTGCGGGCAAACTGATCACCCACCCACACCAATAGATCGCCCGCAGATCCGACATCAGATCACCACCCAAGCGCAGTGTTTCCATCTATTCTCTACCCTAAACACCCACTAATTACCCATCAATCACCCCCTGTCACTGCTACCTATCAGATTAGACCCCTATCTGCCCCTAGGGCACTCAATCACCCGCCCACACCCTCAGAATGCCCTCAGACCCCAGCCCTGATCACCTCGCCAGTGCATTGCTTGCATCCATTCCCCCCTCTAATCACACCTTGAGACACCCATCAATCACCTCCTGTCACCCCCTAGCACACCTACCCATCAGATCAGGCCCCAATTTGCCCCGTGTGGGCTCCTGATCACTCGGCCAAACCCTCAGACCCCCTTCCGATCACCTCCCCAGTGCATGGATTGCATCTATTTTCCCCTCTAACCACCCCCTGAGACACCCATCAATCACCTCCTGTCACCCCCTAGCACTCCTATCCATCAGATCAGGCCCAATACAACCTGTCATCTAAAAGGCCACCCTGCTTATGACCGGTTCCACAAAATTCGCCCCCTCATAGACCACCTGTCATCAAAATTTGCAGATGCTTATACCCCTGAACAGTCATTTTGAGACATTTGGTTTCCAGACTACTCACGGTTTTGGGCCTGTAAAATGCCAGGGCGGTATAGGAACCCCACAAGTGACCCCATTTTAGAAAAAAAAGACACCCCAAGGTATTATGTTAGGTGTATGACGAGTTCATAGAAGATTTACTTTTTTGTCAAAAGTTAGCGGAAATTAATTTTTATTGGTTTTTTTTCACAAAGTGTCATTTTTCACTAACTTGTGACAAAAAATAAAATCTTCTATGAACTCGCCATACACCTAACGGAATACCTTGGGGTGTCTTCTTTCTAAAATGGGGTCACTTGTGGGGTTCCTATACTGCCCTGGCATTTTAGGGGCCCTAAACCGCGAGGAGTAGTCTAGAAAACAAATGCTTCAAAATGACCTGTGAATAGGACGTTGGGCCCCTTAGCGCACCTAGGCTGCAAAAAAGTGTCACACATGTGGTACCGCCGTACTCAGGAAAAGTAGTATAATGTGTTTTGGGGTGTATTTTTACACATACCCATGCTGGGTGGGAGAAATTTCTATGTAAATGGACAATTGTGTGTAAAAAAATCAAACAATTGTCATTTACAGAGATATTTCTCCCACTTAGCATGGGTATGTGTAAAAATACACCCCAAAACGCATTATACTACTTCTCCTGAGTACAGCGGTACCACATGTGTGCCACTTTTTTACACCCTAAGTACGCTAAGGGGCCCAAAGTCCAATTTAGGATTTCACAGGTCATTTTGCGACATTTGGTTTCAAGACTACTCCTCACGGTTTAGGGCCCCTAAAATGCCAGGGCAGTATAGGAACCCCACAAATGACCCCATTCTAGAAAGAAGACACCCAAAGGTATTCCGTACGGAGTATGGTGAGTTCATAGAAGATTTTATTTTTTGTCACAAGTTAGCGGAAAATGACACTTTGTGAAAAAAAACTATTAAAATCAATTTCCGCTAACTTGTGACAAAAAAATAAAAACTTCTATGAACTCACCATACTCCTAACGGAATACCTTGGGGTGTCTTCTTTCTAAAATGGGGTCATTAGTGGGGTTCCTATACTGCCCTGGCATTTTAGGGGCCCTAAACCGTGAGGAGTAGTCTTGAAACAAAAATGACCTGTGAAATCCTAAAGGTACTCATTGGACTTTGGGCCCCTTAGTGCAGTTAGGGTGCAAAAAAGTGCCACACATGTGGTATCGCCGTACTCGGGAGAAGTAGTACAATGTGTTTTGGGGTGTATTTTTACACATACCCATGCTGGGTGGGAGAAATACCTCTGTAAATGACAATCTTTTGATTTTTTTACACACAATTGTCCATTTACAGAGGTATTTCTCCCACCCAGCATGGGTATGTGTAAAAATACACCCCAAAACACATTGTACTACTTCTCCCGGGTATGGCGATACCACATGTGTGGCACTTTTTTGCACCCTAACTGCGCTAAAGGGCCCAAAGTCCAATGAGTACCTTTAGGATTTCACAGGTCATTTTGAGAAATTTCGTTTCAAGACTACTCCTCACGGTTTAGGGCCCCTAAAATGCCAGGGCAGTATAGGAACCCCACAAATGACCCCATTTTAGAAAGAAGACACTCCAAGGTATTCCGTTAGGAGTATGGTGAGTTCATAGAAGATTTTATTTTTTGACAAAAGTTAGCGGAAATTGATTTTAATTGTGTTTTTTCACAAAGTGTCATTTTCCGCTAACTTGTGACAAAAAATAAAATCTTCTATGAACTCGCCATACTACTAACGGAATACCTTGGGGTGTCTTCTTTCTAAAATGGGGTCATTTGTGGGGTTCCTATACTGCCCTGGCATTTTAGGGGCCCTAAACCGTGAGGAGTAGTCTTGAAACGAAATTTCTCAAAATGACCTGTGAAATCCTAAAGGTACTCATTGGACTTTGGGCCCTTTAGCGCAGTTAGGGTGCAAAAAAGTGCCACACATGTGGTATCGCCGTACTCAGGAGAAGTAGTATAATGTGTTTTGCGGTGTATTTTTACACATACCCATGCTGAGTGGGAGAAATATCTCTGTAAATGGACAATTGTGTGTAAAAAAAATTAACAAATTGTCATTTACAGAGATATTTCTCCCACCCAGCATGGGTATGTGTAAAAATACACCCCAAAACACATTATACTACTTCTCCTGAGTACGGCAATACCACATGTGTGGCACTTTTTTGCAGCCTAACTGCGCTAAGGGGTCCAAAGTCCAATGAGCACCTTTAGGCTTTACAGGGGTGCTTACAATTTAGCACCCCCCAAAATGTCAGGACAGTAAACACACCCCACAAATGATCCCATTTTGGAAAGTAGACCCTTCAAGGTATTCAGAGAGGGGCATGGTGAGTCCGTGGCAGATTTCATTTTTTTTTTGTCGCAAGTTAGAAGAAATGGAAACTTTTTTTTTTTTTTTTTCTCACAAAGTGTCATTTTCCGCTTACTTGTGACAAAAAATAATATCTTCTATGAACTCACTATGCCTCTCAGTGAATACTTTGGGATGTCTTCTTTCCAAAATGGGGTCATTTGGGGGGTATTTATACTATCCTGGAATTCTAGCCCCTCATGAAACATGACAGGGGGTCAGAAAAGTCAGAGATGCTTGAAAATGGGAAAATTCACTTTTGGCACCATAGTTTGTAAACGCTATAACTTTTACCCAAACCAATAAATATACACTGAATGGTTTTTTTTTAATCAAAAACATGTTTGTCCACATTTTTCGCGCTGCATGTATACAGAAATTTTACTTTATTTGAAAAATGTCAGCACAGAAAGTTAAAAAAATCATTTTTTTGCCAAAATTCATGTCTTTTTTGATGAATATAATAAAAAGTAAAAATCGCAGGAGCAATCAAATAGCATCAAAAGAAAGCTTTATTAGTGACAAGAAAAGGAGCCAAAATTCATTTAGGTGGTAGGTTGTATGAGCGAGCAATAAACCGTGAAAGCTGCAGTGGTCTGAATGGAAAAAAAGTGGCCGGTCCTTAAGGGGTAGAAAGCCCTAGGTCCTCAAGTGGTTAATGATCATCTTGTTCAGTGCTTTCTAGATATGACTTCACTCATATTTATTTTTTTACATGAAAGAACTCATGTGCAGCTGCAGTACGTGAATTGGCTTCCTTCTCTGTTCCCCCATCCTTCTCTGCCCACCCAAAACACTTTTACACTTGGCTTCTGTAGAACATGATGACTGATCTAAAGCTTTGTCATGAATTATTCTGTAACATTCAGCATCAATCAGATTATATTGTGATAAATGTACAATTACTAAAGTATTTACATTTTTATCCTGCAGTTTTGAATTATTTATTGCAGTACAAATGCAGATATTTAACTCTTACAGGATTTGCTACGGATTAAAATGCTAAGTACCTCGGATGATTTCGAAATTTTTATTCACTGGAAGATCTTAAAAGATTTATAAAGCATTTTCGATTTTAAGTGTATGAACTAGACATAATTTAGGTCTTACCCCTGGCTAAATGTGAAAAAGACACTTATATTTGAAGCTCGAAGATGCATTCTTCCAGTAAACCTGCATACCATACATAATCATCATGGTACCACTGGGGCCTTGTCACTGCACGGTCTGGGGTTCAAATATAGGTCATCTGTATGGGGTTTGTGTGTGTATTTTCCCCATAATGGCGTGATTTTCCTCTAAGAACCTCAGAACCCCAAAGCATGTGATATATTAAACTTCGTCTCTGCTCTAAAATGTCCTCTCTGTTCTAAAAGCTTAGACACGGAAAAGGGCACTGAAAGGGTTAAGCCTCAGTATTTAACTTATGAGGAGCTGCCTAGGCAGAGCTCTCCTGCAGTCTATTCACAGTTGTTGATAAGTAACTAATACTGTAACTAATTAGACAGGTTTAGCTGCCTAAACAAACACAGAACACAGAGAAAAGAATTTCATCAGCAACTCTATGCAAAATAAAGACTTTTCATTGTGTGCTGCACAAGAGTTTGGGTCTGCTTTGAAGCTGAATTACAGTCTGGAATAACATACATGTTTTTTTGTTATACTTGTTTTTATTGGTTTTTCAGGTTTTCTCTTATGATACAGTAGATAGGATCAAAGTATAATCAGTAAGGTAAACCAGCAATACAAAATTCATATGAATTTAAGGATCAAGCATCCCATAGCAATGGCAAGAGATAGCATAAACAAAAGATTTGGCAGTTATAAATCACGTTAAACATAAATTATAAAATGAGAAGGAAAACTGTGAAGGTAACATTGAAAACCATATAGAAACATATGAAAACCAGATAGAAAATATGAAGATCATAGTAAGTCCAACTATTCCCTGTTACCTCAAACATGACAGGGCCCCCTTCAGAAATTTTTGGGCCCCATACTGGACAAACAAACTGGGCCCCCCACCCCATGCCAAAAACAATCTGCAGAAAAAAAAACTCTTTGAAGACCTGGATACACAATGTGTTTTACTGATGGCTAACACGGTACAATACCCTACTGCTACTACAATGTGTCTGAGAGAGCAGAGTAACTGCCCAATGTAATGTTTGCAATTGATTTGGGGGGCTCGTGGTGTAGAATCTGGGGGGTTTGTGGGGTTGTATCTGTGTGCTATATGTCCAGCAATGACCACAGTGCCTTTCCAGAGCTTTCAGAGCACTGGAATGTATATAGTTTATCTTTTGGGCTATTTTTAGTACTGTCTCTTTAAATCAGAACTGATGCAAACCTGATACATAACCTGATACTTTTTTGACAGCAAATAGAACTGATCCTGAAGGGGACCCTGACCTCCCGGATCCGTGTCCAACTGACAGTTTTGGCTGCAAACGCAAGTGTGAACCAGGCCTTATGTTGGATGTGGACTGCATCCTCCGTTCCCCTACCCACTGCTCCATTCAGTTACAATTTGGATGGAATTAGGCCCTGACCCAAGGAAGAAGTCTTTGCCCTGCATGCACAGTTCAGTTCTCATGTACTGCTGGCAGCTGCTATGAGTGCAGCACGCCGCTCAAGAAGCCACCGGGAGCGCAGACACATCATTCTGAATAAATTGCTCATATGCTTTATGCAAACAGCCTGAACTGCGCATGCAGGTAGACTTTTACTAGTTCAAACACCCCGACCCCCTAGTCTGGACCAAGTTGTAGCTGAACGGATTTGTGAGGGGCAGAGAATGGAGGACACAGTCTGTGTCCATAGATTGCATTTTGGACAAATAGTATGGACACTGCTTCATTACAATTACTCAGGATTTCATTAAACTGCTTTTTTTTTCTTTTTTACTTTAGACTTCATTTTAACTTACCTGTGACTTCTTGCAGCCCCCTGCAGTCACCCTGTGCCCGCACTGTCCTTTCGGAGTGACCCCCATCAAAGCTTCCAGCCATACACCTCATCGCATCCCCATACACAGCAGCATTCTGTGCAAGCGCAGTATGGGAAAATCATTTCTGTTAATAAGTAGAATGTTCCTGTGATGACCAGCCAGCTTTGAGAGGGTTACTGCTGCTGACTGGAGGGCGTACACAGGATCGCTATAGGGGGCTGCAAGTAGCCCCAGATAAATTAAACTGCATTTCTTTTACTTTAATAACCCTTGAAAGGATACCAGAGCCAAAAGGAATTGGAAAAACAGGGGGAACAGGCATGTATTGTTCTCATGTCCATTCTATTCTGGCCCCTTCCTTTGTGTTACCTGATTGCCCCCTTGCACCCCCTTCCAGGTAGGCAAGTTGCACATGTGCGTGTCGCGGGTACGTTGTGCATTGCTCCTGGCCATGGTTGCGCGATATAGGACATGCGCAGCCGGGCCAGTGCCTGCGCACTACTGCAACTTACTCACTGACCCAGTTGCACAGAAGAGGCTGCAGGGGGGAATTTGGGTGACAAAGGAGGGAGACGCTTATGGCTCTGGTATCTTTTAAAGTGTACCTGAGATGGTACACTGGGCCTCATTTATACTGACATGGGGATTCCTCCAGCCCCATGAGGAATGTGGCCTCCCTTACCATCCTCTTCACCCCCTTTGTTCTGACACTTTGACTCCCGGTAATCTGTTCAGTCGCCGTGCCAGTCGTAGGCTTCTGCGCATGCTTGTGGTACTACTGCGCAGGCACAGAATGCCCCCTGTCTTTGGGAGCGCAACAAGGGGTGCACGCGCGGTCAACTCGCATGCGCGCAGAGCAGTGCGGCTGGACGGATTACTGGGATGCATAGTGCAAGAAGGACAAGGAGTGAGGCCACAGTGCTCATGGGGATGGAGGAAGATCCAGGTAACTATAAATAAACATAATCTAAGATTCACTTTAAAATAAGCCCCATTTAGATGTATCTTAAACAAAATAATAAACCTTCAAAAAAAATCTCACCCACCCATGAATACATACTTTTTTTTCAAGAGCCTGGCTGTGCAGTGCTCTGTGCTGTCTGTGTCCTGCTGTCTGTGTCACAGTCCCACATGCTTCTCCTGGCTGTTAGCTGATCTCTCTCCATATCTCCACCTCCCATCAGCCCCTGCGCAGTGTGAGGAAGTGAGGAGGAGACATGAGGGGTGGAGCTGAGCTGAAACTAGAATCCACCACCAGCTCAGGGAGGCGGGACAAAGAGGAGAGAGCAGTGTGATGAGACCAGCCACACAGTCACAGCATCCTGCCCCCCCCCCCCGCCCCCCCCCCCCCCCCAGCAAACAGCATGAGTAGGGAGAGATTAAAAGCAATGCAGCAGCAGCAGGTATGGATGAGGGAAACGTACAGTACATTACTGCAGCAGCTGGGGCCCAGTTTGTGTGATTCTGTGCCCACAGGGCCCTAGAATTAACAAGGCCCCTCCCTGCTCTCATGTCAATCATGTGCTGTAGGCAGCCCTGAAACATGAGTAAATGATGCAA
Source organism: Hyperolius riggenbachi (assembly GCF_040937935.1). NCBI lineage: Eukaryota > Metazoa > Chordata > Amphibia > Anura > Hyperoliidae > Hyperolius > Hyperolius riggenbachi. The sequence goes on from NC_090648.1 coordinate 131,381,287, forward strand.
GAGGAAAGTCCTGTGATTTGTAGTCTGGCTAACAGGGCCCCAAATACGGACTGTGTCATTGAGAGCAAACCATGATAGGAGAAAAGAAGAAAAAAAGGAACTAAAGAGAAGGAAAAGAAACAATCTAGAATAACGTACAATTTGAAATCTGTGTCCCACCTCATTATTGACTATATATTTATCCTACCTGCCTATGACCTAAAGGAATCTTGCATAATAATATAATGTCAATGGTTACTCTGGAAGCATGGCACTGCTGTTTTGCTAAATAATATACATTTTTGTGTCAGTTTAGGTTGAAAACAGATTTTTGTTTGTTTGCTGTAAATGAGCTTTATATCCTGCAATATAGACACATCAATAGCTCAGTAGCCCAGGGGGCTCCCGTTTAGTGTATCACACTCATGAGCATCCCCCCAAAAATGAAAGTGACCCTATCAACTTCTTTAGGTACCTTTAAAAAGAGTTTGTTCTTAGAACACATGATATTTTGACCCTTATTCAATTCACTTTTTCTCCTAAGTTTTCTCCTAGGAGATCATTAATCATCTTCTATTTAGAATAACTTTTCAGTACTCTGCACCTGAAAAAGTACCAAAACGTTGGATGAAAAAGTACTGTCAAAAATTATCCTGAATATTTTCTTGCTTGCTGGTGGTTTAAAATGCATTTTATTGAAGAGGTGTAACAATCTCACCTGGGAGAAAACTTAGGAGAAAAAGTGAATTGCGTATGGGCCATTGTGGCTAAGCCACTGGAGCGGGGGAGAGTGATAATATTTTCAGCTGATTTTCACAGTAAAGTGAGTCTGAGTAAACTGAGTCCCCAGTAACAGCTTTCAGTGATCCACTCTGTGATTCCTGTCTCACCTGGATATTATCATTTATCCCAGGCGAACCAAACCTGCCCCGATTAGCCAGACCTGCCCCGATTAGTCGCTTCTAGGGATGATTAATGAAATGGAAATATTTCTGTGGTCATGTAGGATTATGTACATTTTGTATGCAAATGTATGCAGCTTGAACATGAACCAATTAATGTAAGCCTTGGTGGGACATGGTTAGTCCATTTTCAAGCTGCATACATGTGCATGCAAAATTTACATAATCCTGCATGAACTCGGAAATATTTGCATCTCATTGATGATTGATAGTTGCTTCCCACATAAAGGATGCTCCTGTCTTTACCACCACATTGGTGTGAGTGTTTAGTTGCCTATTCTGCTATGGGTGTGCTCTTTAATTTACCTGTTTGTTTTTTTTATTGAGCTTGGCACAGTTTTGACATTCCCAATCCTCTGCCTGCAGTGACCTCAGCTTTGAAGTAACTAAACACATGTTTTAATCCCCTGGTTGATCCGCTTCTCTGCCTTATCATCTGTGTATGACCTTCGGCTGCTTCTTGACTTTTAGATTGCCTATCCCTCAGGTTGTAAGTCATCTAATCTACTGTGTATTGTCCCTTGGCCTCATCCCTGGACTCTGTCTCTGTTTGGTGTTTGGTTGTTTCATCAGTTACTTCAGACTCAGATCCTATTGTTTCCACAAATAAGTCCTGGGGACAGCTAATATCTGATAGACGTTTGCAGTTTCCTGTTCAAGTGAAGGCATGAACAATAACAATGACGTGAAGAAGAGGTTGAATGACGAGTGAGACAGTCAACCACCTCTTATGAATTCTGGGAAGAAAGCTGTTTCTTCTGGAGAAAATCATATATGCCATGGCCATGGGATAATGCACCACCACGACCTCGAGTACCTCTGTGCTTTGGCCGGCTTTTGCCTGTTATGTTTGTAATATAACAGTGATGTGCAACAGGGTTTCTCCCAATATAACTGACTTGTGCAGGGTAAACGCACTGACGTGCACCTGGGTTTCCCACAATGTCAGCACAACAACGGTGACACTTTCTTTTAATGTCATATAACAGTGGAAAAAAATCGATTGTTCACATGTGCGATTATGGTTAAATAACATAGTATTGCGCTGTAAATGCACTAAAGCGCAACTGTGTTTTTCACAATAGGGTTGATTCATCAAACATCGGCATTATTATTGTGCACATATTACTGGTGTGTAAAGAATCAACCTTAATGTCAGCACAGCAGCTGTGGCACTTTTTTTTATGTCGGATAACAATAAAAAGTGGTGGCAATATAACACTAGTACACAGTAAAAGCGGTGACACTATATACAGGTGGTGTCTGATGAGATGTATCATGTAAAGTTGTAAACTACCACACCATAGACAGCAAAAACAAAAATATAACAGTGTGGTCAGGATCAGTCCCTTTAAAGATTATATTGTAGTAAATAATGGTAAACTGCTAGGAGCAGAGCACTTAACCCCCATACACACGCTCAACAGTGGTCTTTTATGCAGAACAATTGTCAAGCAACTTTTGTTGTGAAACAAGTTGAGCAACTAAAAAAAGTCTTTTTCTATTGTTCAAACAGCTGATAAGACTGATAAGAAGTCAATCCAACAGTTGAACAATAGCAAAAGACTTTTTTTAGTTGCTTACACTTGTTTCACAACAAAAGTTGCTTGACAATTGTGCTGTATAAAGAAAACGCCATTGAGCGTTTGTATGGGGCTTTACAAGCAGCTACACAAGCACTGGAACACAAAGTAATAGCAGTAAACACACTTATACAGCCTAACTGTCTCACTTAATCTGCAGCAGCAGCTAGCAGCTCCTCTCCCTGCACTGACTACAGGTAGAGTGAAAATGGCCGACGGGATCATGCCTTTTATAAGTGGGGGAATCCCGGGTGGTGATCCTGTCTGATTGGGCATCCCGTCCCATGTGACTTTAGGGTGAAGGGCCAAAGATGACTCCATAATAATAAAGAATAGGGAATTCACAAATGGCCTGTATAGTTTGTGTTACTTGCAAACAGGTGGGCAGTGACTGTTCACCAGGAACCCTTCACTGTGCTGATATAATTATTCAAAATCCCTCTATGTAGCTCGGAGGAACTTCCAGGAGGCTGTGAAGTTAAGAGGATCGGGCACAGGGAACAGGACCCAGAGGACAACAAGCAGCATCTGGAGACTCAGGAGGAGCTAATCTAGCCTAATATGGGCTTCACTCAATGATTTTTCCACGATTAAGGGGTACTTCAAAGTTTAACTTACATCATTGGGCCTCAAGGACGTCTAATGACTGTAATGTGTGGCCATTACGAGAACCAGTGTGATCAGAAGGCAAAATTACATTTAACACAGATCAATCATAGCAGTTTTGATTCATTATGGACCTTCAGGGTCAAATATTTAAAGAAAAAGATGATGTGCTGCTTTTGCTATTACTAAGACTGCTATTTTCATAATGGTCACAGGAGTCCTGCTTCCTGGCTGCCTACACCACTTACCCTGATTAGCCCCTTATTATATGTAAGGGATGAACTATCAGACAGAAACTATCCAAAGGTGCTTGCTACCTATAGCTTCTACTGAAAGTCACCAGTAGCTCTCAGCTAGGGAGTTCCATTTACTTTCTTGCTTAAAAAATAAAAATACATTTTCTGTACATGTTTACTTACCAGTTAAGTTTCACTGTACTTGAAATCTTCCTTATTCGTGGAAATCAGTCCATAAAAAGAATTGTCTGCACTCGGCACATACCAATATTCAATCTTTTCTCACACACAAGTTGTCTGCCTCATAATTTACAGATATAAAGCACATTACAAATGGCCTATGGCATCATCTAACACTAACAAAACAGTCTATGCCCAAGTGAATTTACTTGCACACAAAATTAAATGAACAGTAAATTGTGCTTTCTTTGTTTGATACATTTTGTAAAACCCCTTTACAGGAAAGAGTAATAACTCTCAACTAAAACCTGACATTGGACCCACAAGACCAAACTACAATCTATAGCAAACACTGAGGGAAAACAAAGCAGCTAAACAATGCAAGTAAATACGTTCTAGTGTTTAAAGTAAAATGAGCTATACATTTATTTTCTCCTTTGTTGCTGCCACTTACAGTAGGTAGTAGAAATCTAGAAAACTAGTCTTCATGGATGATTCTCAGTATTTCATTTATTCTTTACAAAAGCACTCCATGGAAAGGATCTATACAAAGATGCAGCCCCACTTTTTTGCACACAATTTTGACAGTTTGACTGAGCAACTGCTGTTCAGTAGGTGCTTTTGAAAATTGAAAAAAACAAAAGAATCCCCCATGAAGAGACGGGCTTGTCCAAAAACTGTCAGTTCTCTGTCAGATTTCTACTATCTTCTGTAAGTGACAGCAACATAGAAGAAAAGTACTTTATAGCAAATTTTACTCTGGGAGAAATGTACTTTTGTACGTGTTTGCATGTATTTTACATTTTAATTTTCTTTTGCCATAGTGGTCCTTGAGAGTAATAATTAGAGATGAGCAACACTCTCACATTTCATATACGAAAGCATGTTTTCAAATGTATGCATTTTAAAATGCATTGAAGTCAATGGTAAGCCATAAAGCACTTCTTTGATTTTGAAAGCGCTACTATGCTGGACCAGTTCCTGTGCCAAAATAAACAAAAGAATACAGAAAGGAGGGGGAGGAGAATGGGGATAGAAATGTTAAATAGCATACACACATGCACAATTGTGGGGCAAAATGGCCATTGATTGTTAATGCAACTATTCTGTGTACAGTGGTCACCAATGCCACCATGTCATACCACTGATGATCTCCGAAAGCCAAGCACAATTGATCAAGACCAATCACAATGTTATTGGTGCTCCCCCAATCTGAGGGCAGCCTCTGAAATGTGCATCCCTCGTCCTCCTTTCACCCCCCCCCCCCCATAGTAACGGATTGCATCTCTAGCCTAACTCCCCAATTCATCACTCAAGGGATCATTTCCCTGTGCCCAATGGATGACAATCATCGCATGTGTGTATTTAGCTGAAGAAAATCAAGGTCCTATATCACCTTGACAGTACCTTAAAACTAGCTTCTTGTATGGAAGAGCTGATTGAACATGTGTTAAGTTAAGAATTGACGTTGTCTTACATGTATAAGGAGGCTAATTGGTCTATGCAGTGTCCGGTTTTGTTATATATAACAGTATATACAATATATATATATATATATATATATATATATATATATGTACATATACACACTGTATATACATAGACACAGATTTATCCTGGGGTAAGTGGTTATTCTTTTAGGACCCTTTTCCACTAGCAACCACAATCACTAATAAATAATCACAAACGCCAGCGAGTGAGATTTTTCATAAGATTGTTTTACGCAATTACAATTTTACGTACGCAATACTTTTGCATTGCAAAATTACTTTCAAAATTGCTCCAGAAAGCGATCGCGCTTTGGCTTCTGGCAAAAATCGAATTGCAGTAGTGGAAAATATCTACAGCGATTCCTATGTTAAATAGCAGACCTAGCAATTTAAAAATTGCTAGCGTTTTGTGATTTGAATGCAATCTCCAGGAGTGGAAAACCGCCCTTATGTCTTTTTAGATTTTAATGGATTTGAACCCTTTGGATGGCTCCACACCTGTGTGTGTCTATCTATTCATAACAGTCTTAATAAATAAATACTAGTCAGTGTTCCCACCACAGTTGGAAGTAATGAAATTCTCCACATGTTCTGTTTGGTGGTTAACAGTCAAGTCAGCACCATCAGATAGTAATTAACCACTTAAGCTCTCAGTCGTTTTCACTTTATGCATCCGAGCAATGTTCACCTCCCATTCATTAGCCTATAACTTTATCACTACTTATCACAATGAACTGATCTATATCTTGTTTTTTCCGCCACCAATTAGGCTTTCTTTGGGGGGGGGGGGGGGGTACATCTTGCTAGGAACTACCTTACTGTAAATGCATTTTAACAGTAAGAATAAGAAAAAAAATGAAAAAATTCATTATTTGTCAGTTTTCGGCCATTATAGTTTTAAAATAATACATGCCTCCATAATTAAAACCCACGTATTGTATTTGCCCATTTGTCACGGTTATTTCACCTTTTAAATGATGTCCCTATCACAATGTATCGCAACAATATTTTATTTGGAAATAAAAGAGCATATTTTCCGTTTGGCATCCATCACTATTTACAAGCTTATAAAAAAAAAATAGAGAGAAATATTTCATCTTTACATAGATATTTAAAAAGTTTAGACCCTTAGGTAAATATTTATGTGTTGTTGTTTTTTATAGTAATGTTTTTTTTTTTTTTATGTGGGCATTTTTGGGAGGGTGGGATATAAATAGTGTTTTATTTGGGGAAATATTTGTGTATTGTAATGTACTTTTACTTTTACTTGTAGTTTTACTTTTTGGCCACAAGATGGCAATCTTGATTTTGTTTACATGACGTCACTCTAAGCGTACAATGTACGCTTAGCGGGACATAGCTTCAGAAAAAGCATAGCTTCCGAGAGAAGCTGTCGCTTTTTCAGCGGGGGGGGAGAGGAATCAGTGATCAGGCACCATAGCCCGATACATTAATTCCTGGGCTACCGAATCCTCGGCCGGGAGTGCGCGTGCATGCACGCGATCAGCCGCGGGAGCGCGCATGTCCTCTTTGACGTTTTTATACGTCAAGGAGGACAAAGTGGTTAAGCTCTTTTATTGGTAAAAAACAGCATAACAGGCATTACAGCGATGTAACATTGCTTGATACAGCTTGAAAAAGGTTTGAGGACCGAAACAGCGCTGCTGTGGCTGTAACGCCTGTTATGCTGCTTTTTGTGGTGACTTGACTGTTGAAGAAGACGTTGGAAATGTCTGAGTGTGCAGAGGCACTGCAAATTTCAGCACATCACCTTTTTCCCTCCGTGGGTGCTTGCTACACACTGATCTACTGTTTGGTGGTTATAACATAAATGGTTTTATAATGTTCACATCATTTAATATAGCACCACTTCCCTTTGTGCTATTTCCTTATCTCTGAGATTTCCAGATTATCCGCTTTTATTTCATCTGGTTTCTTCACATTTTCTTAACATGTTATGCTTAATTTTTACTACTGTTTTCCATTTACTCTGCATCCTGAAAGCTGTTAAAACACCTTGAAGTTGTTGGTAATTAAATTTGTTTTACATACTCCCAGCTCTCTTTTTCTCCTATTTTCTCCCTTTTTCTGCTGGCTGCTAGTGCTCTCTCCGCAAGTCCTGGTCCACCCACACAGCCTATCTATCTCCAGAAACCAAACCGAAATCAATGGAAGCAGGAAATAGGGGTGCCCACTAGGGGAAGAAACATAGACACCATTATAAATCGTGGGTACACTGTAAAATGTGCATGTCTGCCATGTCTGATAAATGTGCTATTTATTGAATGGTATCGTGCATTGTGAGCAACCACGGTGTCTGCTATGTATCAGGCACGGCTGGCGCCCAAATTTCACAGTGTAGCCACTATTTCTAATGGCACCAATGGCGACACCCAAAAACACCAACAATCATTTTTGCGGCAGGGAAGGGATAAGCACCAGAAGTCAGCACATACAGGGACTCGGGGAGAGAGTATAAGGAAACGGACCCTGGACTCCTGGAGGTGATTATAGCTTTATCTGAAAAGATCACTGGAATGTTCATTTTTCACTGTATAGTCTCTTTAAGTGTATTGTTTATCCTTTTCTGTACGTAAGGCTTTGGCCCCTTAAAAGAGTCATCAGGCAATGTATCATACCCCACGATCTACTTACCAGGGGCTTCCTCGAACCCCTTGCAGCTGACATGTCCCACACCGCAGCTCCGGTCCCTGACAGCATCTCGCAAGGTCATCCTCTACTGTGCCTGCAACGCTGTCAATCAAGTCAATGTTGTCCGGACTGTACTGCGCAGGCACAGTACAGTCTGAACAACGTGGACTTGATTGACAGCAGCGCTCGCGCAGTCGCAGTAGAGGACGACCTCAAGGTCGGCCTCTGCACAGGCGGGGACCCTGGGCTGGAGGCTGAGAGCAGAGCTGTGGTGTGGGACATGTCAGCTGCAATGGGCAGGAGGAAGCCCCAGGTAAGTAGATTGAGGGGAGGGGGGGTAGGATAGATGGAATTATTACTCCTTTAAGGACCAGAGTCTTTTTTTATTTTAATGCTGTGATCACTGTGATTGGCTCACAGTGATCACAGGGTTCTGACCGGTGCATGGAGCTCAGCTGTCAGTGCGCAAAGATGGTGGACTAAAATCTTCACCCTGGCCGAGGTAACAGTCTCCACACAGGGGGTAGATTTCAATTAGCTATGTCTAGAATTACATAGTTAGATAGTGGCTGTAAAGTGTACTGGTTAAGGCCAGGGCACTGCCTTTAACATGGGAGACCAGGGTTTGAATCCTGGCTAGGGTCTGTACCTATTCAGTAAGGAGCTCAAGGCAAGACTACCTAACACTGTAGGGTGGCCTTTTGAGTGCTTTGAGTCCGACAGGAGAAAAGCGCTATACAAATGTTCAGATTATTATTATTAGGAAGAAGATTGCCGGCACCATCCAACGTAATTTTCATGCTCTTTTTATTTTTCAATTCATCACAGCAAATACATGGCGACGTTTCGAGGGTAACCTCTTTATCAAGCTCTTGCTGCAAGTGAAATACATTCAACCTAACCAAACCATCTTTATATACTATCCATGAAGTGCTCCTGACCAATGAACCACCGATTTCATTACCACCAATCATAATGGTCCTTGTACATAGCGGACCTGATGGGGAACTGTTTTAACTTACTCTCATTGGTGCATTTGAACTGGGGCATCTCACACCCCCACTACACACCCACCTTGGATCACGCCTGCACCTCTCAGGTGTCAGCCATCCCCGCCGTCCTCCCGTCTGGCCGCCGTAGCGGACCTGACAGAGAACTAGCGTGATGACGCGTACATACCCGCACGCATGCGTAGTATGACGCGTCGGGCCGTCACTGTATGACGAGCTCTGCGGGCACGCCCGCAGATTCTCGTCATATGATGTTAAGAGAGATGCAGGCGCGCCCAATGGGCGGAGACCAGGAAGTAAACAAAGCGGCATGCGGCCAGTAGCTCGCATAAGCCGCTGTGTTGCAACGCCAAATAGGCGTCATATAAACGCTACACTCTACACATCTGTCATCACTCTAACTACTATGCATATATACATACATAGCTACACTTTATAAGCAGGAACCCAATTAGATGTAAGGTTCAATTTTGATTAGATCAACATTTTAATAGATAAAGTTGCTATAAACCGACCATACCTATACACAAGTGCCCGGACATTTTAATGATAATAATTGTAAAAATCAATATGCCACCACATTAATACCAACGTTCAAGCACATGCGCACAAGTATGTGTCTTTCAAGGTTAAGGGAAAGGGACATCAAGAAGCCAAACGTGCCTGTGTCAAATGGTGTCGCAGAGTATGGGAACTATCAAATCATATTATATATCTGGATACAATGCAGCCGTAAGGGTCTACCTATATAAATGGTATTAGATCTAATTCTCTATTGAGACCCCTCGGCTCCATTGTATCCAGAGTTTTTATCCAAAATGCCTCCCTCCACAATAGTTTTTTAATCCTATCACCTCCCCTTCTTAGAGGCATCACTTGTTCTATTACCATGAATCTCAACTGACTGGCATTATGTTTAGCCTGTACAAAGTGGTAAGCAACCGCCTGGTCTGTTAGTTGTTCTCGAATCGCATGTTTATGCGAAGACAGTCTTTTTTTCAACTTTTGCGTTGTTTGTCCCACATATAATAGCCCACAAGGGCACTTTAGAGCATATATCACATAGGAGGAGTCACAAGTGTGACATCCTCTGATTTTATATTTCGTGCCCCGATGGGGATGAACTATTTCTTGTCCCCTAATTACGGAACTACAGTGTACACAGTTGAGGCATGGATATGTGCCTCTCCTAGTAGTCATGCATGTCGGTCGCTGCTTATCACCTGTATCGGCATGTACTAGTTGGTCTCTCAATGTGGGTGCCTTTTTATAGGATATAAGGGGGGGGGTTTCTAAAATGTTCTATTTCTGGCAGGCTGTCTGCTAGTAGATACCAATGGTGTTTGATAATTTTGGCAATCGTCTGACTTTGAGTATTATATTTCGTTACAAATGGAATTCTATTGTGTATCTGTCTCCTACGTCTTTGTCCCTCACACTGCGTCTCCACTCTGGTACATGCTTTTTGTATCACTACTGGCGGATACCCTCTTCTCGTAAACTTATCCCGTATCTCCTCCATCCTCTCCACCCGTTTGCTATCATCTTCCACTATGTTTTTTATTCTCTGAAATTGACTGATAGGAACCGACCTCCTCGTGGCCCACGGGTGGAAACTCCCATAATGCAGAAGGGAGTTCACATCCGTGGGCTTTACGTAGAGGTCGGTAACCAGACGGTCACCCTGTCTGGTAACCATAGTATCCAAAAAACTGACCTGTTTCTCTGAGCAATGTACTGTAAGTCTAATGTCTCTGCATCTAGTGGCTACCTCATCCACGAACTGTTGTAGGGTCGAACGTGACCCCGCCCACACGCAAAATATGTCGTCTATATATCGGAACCACTTAATAGCGTGTTTCTTAAAAATTTCATTCGTGTAAATAAACATCTCTTCGTAGACGCCCATATATATATTTGCGTAGGACGGGGCCACATTCGACCCCATAGCTGTGCCCCGTATCTGCATATAGAACTTATCTTCAAAGCGAAAATAGTTGTATTTCAACACTATCCTTAATAAATCACAGATAAATTTAATCTGTACCGAGTCATAATCTGAAGCTGTTTCCAACATGTATTGGACTGCCTCTATACCCCCATCATGTGGGATGGAGGTATAGAGGCTCTCCACATCCAGCGTCACCAATAACCAAGGGCCACTCAGGCCCTCCATGTTTCTAATGATATTCAGGAACATTTGTGTATCTCGTAAATAGGATTTAATACCCACTACAAATGGTCTTAATAACTGGTCTAAATATTTGGCTATGGGGGCCAGGATTGAACCGATCCCAGCCACTATGGGTCGGCCTGGTGGATTCTCTAACCTCTTATGAATTTTAGGACAGAGATAAAAAACTGGAGTTATTGGATGATCCTGTAAAAGAAAAGTTGCAAGTTTATCATCAATAGTATTATTTACCACTGCCGTCTGTACAACATCACTTATCAGCTGCCGTATTCCACACAATGGATCATTATCTAACATCCGATAGGTCGATGTATCGGAGAGCTGCCGCAAGGCCTCTCCCCGATACATCGACGTATCCATCACCACAACTGCCCCACCCTTATCCGCCGGTTTAATAGTAATGAGCGGATTATCTGCCAGTTCTCTCAATGCTGCCTGTTCCTGTCTACTGATATTCTTACGTACAGTGAAACCCGTGAGATTCTGTTTTCTAAATAGCTCATCTATCTCATTTTGAACTTTTTTTATGTAAATATCTATAATTTGACATGATGGGGGCTGAAATTTGCTTTTAAGGCGTAAGCCTGTATCCTTGAGTTGCAGCTGTTCAGTTTCAACATCACAGACCGGAGCAAAGTCCAAAGTTCGGGGCAATGAAAAGAAATATTTAAGCTTGATGGCACGGAAAAATCGCTGTAACTCTATATCCACTTCCAATGGACTGGGAAAGTTGGTTGGTGCAAAGGATAAGCCATAATTCAATGCAGAGAGCTGCGTATGGGTAAGTGGATAAGAGGAGATATTAGTAACTATCATGTTCTCCGATATGGTCGATTTTGTCGAGACCGAAGTCGCTCCTTGATTCCCCCTTCTCTTACGTCCGCCCCTACGTTTCCTTCTTGACTTGATGCTAAATCCGAAGACATTTCTTGGGATGAGCTAGTAGGTATTCCGGATATTTCAGATTGGCCATTTCTTGGCTTACTGCCAGGTCTTCCACCTTGTCGTGGCCTCCGTGGGAGGCGGGAGCTTTGCACTGGCCTCTGCCAATTGTAAATGAATCCACTAGTATAGTCGTGCTCATCTCTTTGATATTTCTCACGTTTTATAACTTGTATTTGTTTTTCATGTAGCTCAAGATTATTTGTCAATTCCTCCTCAAATGCATCATATTCTGCCACTGGAATCAGTTGTCTGAGTTTGATTTTAAGTGCAATCCGTTGTGACTCCAATTTGGGAAGCTCCTCTTGTATACGTTCTATGGTCAGTACCATTGAATCAAATGACGCTCGATTCCATATCCTGCTCCATTTGTCACAAAATGTCTTGTCTGTAGGAAACATTATGGGGGAGACATTAGATCTCATTCCTCTGGGTATGCGCTTGACCCTATGGTACTCTGCTAGAGTCCTTGCATGTAATTCAAAAGTAATATGGGTTCTTGCAAGTTTAATGATCTGTTTCCGTATCGCCTTGTCATCCGCCATATTCAGAAAGGCTACCTCTTTGGAAACCTGTCCCATAATCCTGGTAGTCTCCTCTGGGGTGTATGAGAATATGAGGGTCCCCACATCAATATCCTCCATGGTTGCACTAAGGGTGCTCTCACAATGTACTGGTAATCCACTAGTAGTCGTAGGTAAGTGTGATGCACACCTCCAGTTGCCCAAAGGGGATGTGCCAAGGCTCAGTCCAGCAGTACTCCAGACAATTCAAACTTAGGAAGAAGATTGCCGGCACCATCCAACGTAATTTTCATGCTCTTTTTATTTTTCAATTCATCACAGCAAATACATGGCGACGTTTCGAGGGTAACCTCTTTATCAAGCTCTTGCTGCAAGTGAAATACATTCAACCTAACCAAACCATCTTTATATACTATCCATGAAGTGCTCAAAAAGTTCAAAATGAGATAGATGAGCTATTTAGAAAACAGAATCTCACGGGTTTCACTGTACGTAAGAATATCAGTAGACAGGAACAGGCAGCATTGAGAGAACTGGCAGATAATCCGCTCATTACTATCAAACCGGCGGATAAGGGTGGGGCAGTTGTGGTGATGGATACGTCAATGTATCGGGGAGAGGCCTTGCGGCAGCTCTCCGATACATCGACCTATCGGATGTTAGATAATGATCCATTGTGTGGAATACGGCAGCTGATAAGTGATGTTGTACAGACGGCAGTGGTAAATAATACTATTGATGATAAACTTGCAACTTTTCTTTTACAGGATCATCCAATAACTCCAGTTTTTTATCTCTGTCCTAAAATTCATAAGAGGTTAGAGAATCCACCAGGCCGACCCATAGTGGCTGGGATCGGTTCAATCCTGGCCCCCATAGCCAAATATTTAGACCAGTTATTAAGACCATTTGTAGTGGGTATTAAATCCTATTTACGAGATACACAAATGTTCCTGAATATCATTAGAAACATGGAGGGCCTGAGTGGCCCTTGGTTATTGGTGACGCTGGATGTGGAGAGCCTCTATACCTCCATCCCACATGATGGGGGTATAGAGGCAGTCCAATACATGTTGGAAACAGCTTCAGATTATGACTCGGTACAGATTAAATTTATCTGTGATTTATTAAGGATAGTGTTGAAATACAACTATTTTCGCTTTGAAGATAAGTTCTATATGCAGATACGGGGCACAGCTATGGGGTCGAATGTGGCCCCGTCCTACGCAAATATATATATGGGCGTCTACGAAGAGATGTTTATTTACACGAATGAAATTTTTAAGAAACACGCTATTAAGTGGTTCCGATATATAGACGACATATTTTGCGTGTGGGCGGGGTCACGTTCGACCCTACAACAGTTCGTGGATGAGGTAGCCACTAGATGCAGAGACATTAGACTTACAGTACATTGCTCAGAGAAACAGGTCAGTTTTTTGGATACTATGGTTACCAGACAGGGTGACCGTCTGGTTACCGACCTCTACGTAAAGCCCACGGATGTGAACTCCCTTCTGCATTATGGGAGTTTCCACCCGTGGGCCACGAGGAGGTCGGTTCCTATCAGTCAATTTCAGAGAATAAAAAACATAGTGGAAGATGATAGCAAACGGGTGGAGAGGATGGAGGAGATACGGGATAAGTTTACGAGAAGAGGGTATCCGCCAGTAGTGATACAAAAAGCATGTACCAGAGTGGAGACGCAGTGTGAGGGACAAAGACGTAGGAGACAGATACACAATAGAATTCCATTTGTAACGAAATATAATACTCAAAGTCAGACGATTGCCAAAATTATCAAACACCATTGGTATCTACTAGCAGACAGCCTGCCAGAAATAGAACATTTTAGAAACCCCCCCCTTATATCCTATAAAAAGGCACCCACATTGAGAGACCAACTAGTACATGCCGATACAGGTGATAAGCAGCGACCGACATGCATGACTACTAGGAGAGGCACATATCCATGCCTCAACTGTGTACACTGTAGTTCCGTAATTAGGGGACAAGAAATAGTTCATCCCCATCGGGGCACGAAATATAAAATCAGAGGATGTCACACTTGTGACTCCTCCTATGTGATATATGCTCTAAAGTGCCCTTGTGGGCTATTATATGTGGGACAAACAACGCAAAAGTTGAAAAAAAGACTGTCTTCGCATAAACATGCGATTCGAGAACAACTAACAGACCAGGCGGTTGCTTACCACTTTGTACAGGCTAAACATAATGCCAGTCAGTTGAGATTCATGGTAATAGAACAAGTGATGCCTCTAAGAAGGGGAGGTGATAGGATTAAAAAACTATTGTGGAGGGAGGCATTTTGGATAAAAACTCTGGATACAATGGAGCCGAGGGGTCTCAATAGAGAATTAGATCTAATACCATTTATATAGGTAGACCCTTACGGCTGCATTGTATCCAGATATATAATATGATTTGATAGTTCCCATACTCTGCGACACCATTTGACACAGGCACGTTTGGCTTCTTGATGTCCCTTTCCCTTAACCTTGAAAGACACATACTTGTGCGCATGTGCTTGAACGTTGGTATTAATGTGGTGGCATATTGATTTTTACAATTATTATCATTAAAATGTCCGGGCACTTGTGTATAGGTATGGTCGGTTTATAGCAACTTTATCTATTAAAATGTTGATCTAATCAAAATTGAACCTTACATCTAATTGGGTTCCTGCTTATAAAGTGTAGCTATGTATGTATATATGCATAGTAGTTAGAGTGATGACAGATGTGTAGAGTGTAGCGTTTATATGACGCCTATTTGGCGTTGCAACACAGCGGCTTATGCGAGCTACTGGCCGCATGCCGCTTTGTTTACTTCCTGGTCTCCGCCCATTGGGCGCGCCTGCATCTCTCTTAACATCATATGACGATAATCTGCGGGCGTGCCCGCAGAGCTCGTCATACAGTGACGGCCCGACGCGTCATACTACGCATGCGTGCGGGTATGTACGCGTCATCACGCTAGTTCTCTGTCAGGTCCGCTACGGCGGCCAGACGGGAGGACGGCGGGGATGGCTGACACCTGAGAGGTGCAGGCGTGATCCAAGGTGGGTGTGTAGTGGGGGTGTGAGATGCCCCAGTTCAAATGCACCAATGAGAGTAAGTTAAGACAGTTCCCCATCAGGTCCACTATGTACAAGGACCATTATGATTGGTGGTAATGAAATCGGTGGTTCATTGGTCAGGAGCACTTCATGGATAGTATATAAAGATGGTTTGGTTAGGTTGAATGTATTTCACTTGCAGCAAGAGCTTGATAAAGAGGTTACCCTCGAAACGTCGCCATGTATTTGCTGTGATGAATTGAAAAATAAAAAGAGCATGAAAATTACGTTGGATGGTGCCGGCAATCTTCTTCCTAAGTTTGAATTGTCTGGAGTACTGCTGGACTGAGCCTTGGCACATCCCCTTTGGGC
This sequence comes from Hyperolius riggenbachi, assembly GCF_040937935.1. Taxonomy (NCBI): domain Eukaryota; kingdom Metazoa; phylum Chordata; class Amphibia; order Anura; family Hyperoliidae; genus Hyperolius; species Hyperolius riggenbachi. The sequence goes on from NC_090648.1 coordinate 131,397,096, forward strand.
AACTGGAGGTGTGCATCACACTTACCTACGACAACTAGCAGATTATTATTATTAGAATTGGTGCTCTACATTAGGGGTGCTCATTTGGATTCTGCGGGATTGAAATTTCCGCATTTCCGATTGGAATTCAGAAATCGGAATTCTGTGAAAATCCGATTTACCGCCAGTGCTGGGCCGAAATTATGCATGAGCGTAATTACGCATCGTAATTCAATGGAAATTTACGCGTAAGTGCTACGTGTAACTTACGGTCTTACGCGTAATTATTTACGCGTAAGGAGTTAAGTGGTATCGTAATTACACTGTCTACCGTAATTGCTAGGTATGCGTAATTTTACGAAGACTTACGCATAATTTTACGCGTAATTACTAACGTAAAAACTCCCCTTTTCTAAGAGTAGCCAATCAGTCAACATCCTAAGCAACCAATAGTATCTTCTCCCGCCCTTCAGTATATAAGCGTACGTTTTGACCCATACAAATGATGTGTACGCAATAGCTGTCATATTGATGGCTATTGCGTACACATCGTCCGTATGCGTCAAAAAATACGCATTAATGGGTATTACGGCACTACGCGTAACATCGTAGTGTAAGCGCCTACATTACGGTATCCTTACGCGTAACTGCGTAAGTTAACGCGTAATTACAGTGATGAACCATAGATAATTTCCTACGCCGTAACCGTAATTGCGTAATGCGTAATAGCGTAAAATTACGCGTAATGATCCGTAAGTGTAGATTTTCCACTACGACCAGCACTGTTTACCTCAACTCTGTAATTTTAGCCCATCAGCAATTGCTGAATTTTTCAGCAACATGTTAATGTTAGACCAATCACAAGACTGATTTTTCATTTTTCCGATTCCTGTTATTTCTTTCTCTGATGCAAAAAATGACTACTAAAATACTCCTTGAAAAAAATTAAATCAGAAAATCAGAAAAACTGAAAATCGAAAATCTGAATTTCCGCAGAATCAGAAATGGGCATTTCTGACCATCCCTACTCTACATCTATATTTTTGTAAGTTCATCATCAGCAGGTTGTTTAAACCATACCAAGCTACTGTAGTCCAGTTTAAACTAATCTCCTGCTTGCTTTTATTCAGGGATCAGGCACTATGTTTGTCTCTCATTATCTCTGTTTCAGATCAATAAAGCTACTGGTTTTCAATATATCATGAATATACTGAGCAGGAAGAGAGTATTTTTTTTCTGCCGTTCGAGCTTGGCTTATGCACAGGGAAAACGTAGTGAGTACAGAACAATGTTGTCACTCTGTAAGAAAGCGGTATATACAATCATGATGCAGTGTGTGAGATCATTATCAAAGGCCACATCTCTGTTTTTTTCACAAAATCCTGTGACTGCACTTGTGCTGTTTATCAAAGGACACATCAGCTTGTGCCAGAAAGGATGTAAGAAATTTGCCATTCATCGAATTCTTTGAAGATTCTTTTCTGTTCTTCTTATTCTATACTCAGATTATTCACTAAACAAACTGAGATCAGAATTAATTTATGTTCCCCTCCCAACAGAATTCTTAAATAGCAAATAAAAAAAAACAACCTTTTGCTGTGGGAATGAAAATGTGACATTTTATTTGTCCTGTAAAGTGGCTGTTGATTAATTGCTATTAATAGTCTGTGAGTCCCGGGAGGATGCCATTGTCATTCACTGCCACTGCAAGCATAATAAAAAAAGACGAAACAGAAATGTGTTTTCTCATGTGAGTTGCAAAGATTCGTTGTGTGTCTTTACTGGGTCAAACAATAGCTCTCCTTCTAAATCCAGGGCTTCTCCAATGGAATACAAATCCTTAGTTTTTGGTCAAGGACAAAAATGAGCCAAAACATACTTCTAGCAGCAAATATAAAGTCTGTGGTCGACAGAATTTATTTTTACACAAAAGTGTGCGCAGTTTCTAAAATAGCCTCACCACTTTGAAGTTCTTCATTCCTTATCAGCAGCACTGTTTCATCCCTTTAGCACATGCATGCTTGTAATGTAAGCCCTAAATGTCTGTCTGACAATTTCTGTTGCCCGCAGCGATCCATCAGGTGTAAGGTTAGGGCCAAGTTCTGTACAGATGTGTCACTAGCCCAGGCATCTGTTGCTATGGAGAGGGAAGGAGGGATGATGGGTGGGGTGAGTAGGAGATCATTGGCCTCTGCTGGTGCTCAGAAAAGATGATTTGCCGGTCCCGATCCCTCACTGACACATCAAGAGTCTCAGGGACCACTGTACAAATCCTAGATACTCAGCACACTCTGTCTTTTAAACTATAAAACAAAGTAGAAATAATGAATCTTTGAACACTCCTGCAGTAAAACCTTATCCCAACTTGTCTCTCACTGTTTCTTTGTTGTTTAAAGTGACTCCGAGCTCATAAAAAAATTAAAGTTGTACTCACCTGGGGCTTTCTCCAGCCCAGTGCTGGAAAGCCCCAGGTGAGTACAACTTTCATTTTTTTTATGAGCTCGGAGTCCCTTTGAGTGCTCCAGAAAACAGGACTGCGTTTGACCCGGTGAGTTGAAGAGCTCAGAGAAGCTCTTTTGCATAGATAACAACTGGTTTTGTAACTCTTCCTGTACTGGAAAACAATATAAGACTCCTTCCTTTGCTATTTATGTTTTTTAGCTGTAATACACATATCATTCATTACTGTATATCTCTTCATAAATTACATTGAAAACTATCCAATATAAGCACACACACATTTTACAACATTTAAAATAAATATGATAGGTCATCACTACACAAGCCATTTTGTAATCATTCCATTAAATGTTGTTGCTTAACTTCAGTCTGCATCTCTGCATCTGTTATATTTCTCTAGAAAACTTTCTGAAACCATGGCAACAATATACAGTTTTGTATTAATGATACAGTCTGTATGCATGTTGGATTATTATGGCTCTGTACAAATTAACAAGCTGACACATCATTGCATTCCAGCGGTTCTGGAGTTGTGTTTAGCTTCTAAGGGTACAATGGTTAATTTGCATATATTCAGCAGTGGTGCTCTGGGAGACATCTCGAGCTCACTCCAACCTGAATTATCGCAAATTCTTTCTGTTTTAGGGAAGCAAACTTTTGTTTGTATTAATGATGACATAGTTCTGTATCCCTGTGCTTGTGCCATTAGTTCAGAGCTCTGTAAAAAGCATAAAGTAAAATATCACACATCTCCACTCCCATTTATAATTCTACTTTAACCACCCTGGCGTTCTATTAAGATCGCCAGGGCAGCTGCGGGAGGGTTTTTTTTTAATACAAAAAAAAACGATTTCATGCAGCCAACTGAAAGTCGGCTGCATGAAAGCCCACTAGAGGGCGCTCCTATACCGTATTTCTGATCGCCTCCGGCGATCCGCAGTAACAAGGAAGGCCGCAATGAGCGGCCTTCCTTGTTTCGTTTTGCTCGTCGCCATGGCGACGAGCAGGGTGACATCATGGACGTCAGCCGACGTCCTGACGTCAGCCGCCTCCGATCCAGCCCTCAGCGCTGGCCGGAACTGTTTGTTCCCGCTGTGCAGGGCTCGGGCGGCTGGGGGGACCCTCTTTCGCCGCTGCTCGCAGCGGATCACCGCGCTGCAGCGGCGATCAGGTAGCACACGCGGCTGGCAAAGTGCCGGCTGCGTGTGCTGCTTTTTACAGGGAGCAAATCGGCCTAGCAGGGCCTGAGCGGCAGCCACCGGCGGTAATGGACGAGCTGAGCTCATCCCTACCGCTAAGGTGGTTAAAGGGAACCTGAACCTAGTAAAATTATATAAAACTAGCCGACCCGCGGCGTAGCATACGCCGCATAAGAGGGTAGAGGGCAGGAAGGGGGTATTGGGCACAGCGGCGGGGAGGGGGGTTGGACCCCCCTCAACTGGGTCCCCCATGTGTGCTCTACCTCCAGCTTAAACTCAGGAGGAACCCCCCCCCCTCACCTGGGTGCCCCATGTGCACTCCCCCTCCAGCTTAAGCTCAGCAGGAACCTCCCCCTCCAGCTTAAGCTCAGCAGGAAACCCCCCCCCCCTCACCTGGGTCCCCCATGTACGCTCCCCCTCCTGCTTAAGCACAGTAGCAGCCGCCACTATTAGTGAGAGGCAGCGGGCGGGGATGACTCACCTCTTCCGTGTTCCATCGTGCGTTCCACTGTCGTCACTTCCTGCAATGCCGCACACTGTATTGGTGTAATTTGTCTTTTTAAAACAGAAGGAAATCTGCAATAATTCAGCTATAAGTGAACATTTGTGGTTACCCACAATGCACTGCTACTAAATATGCAAATTACCCCTTTTCCCCCTTGGTAAGCCAAGCAAGCATATAGCTTTAAATTTTACACAGTCATATCAAACCCACATGTAGACAGCCTGTTTCAGACTTTTGATCCTCATCAGTTAATGGCAGGGATTGATACGGCTGTATGAGATAGGGCTTGGACCAGTACAACAGAGTAACTAAGCAGCTCAGGGTTACCCAAACCACTCGGAATGTATAGGGGGATAAAAGGGACCAAAAAGACCTCCTACTAAAAAAAGCAAAGCTTGGTGTAATTTGCCTTCCTAAAACAGAAGGAAATATGCAATAATTCAGCTATAAGTGAACATTTGTGGTTACCCACAATGCACTGCTACTAAATATGCAAATTATCCCTTTTCACCCTTAGTAAGCCAAGCAAGCATCCAGAACCACTGGTGTATAGCAAGCCTATAACTTTAAATTTTACACAGTCATATCAAACCCACATGTAGACAGCCTGTTTCAGACTTTTGATCCTCATCAGTTCATGGCAGGGATTGATACGGCTGTATGAGATAGGGCTTGGACCAGTACAACAGAGTAACCAAGCAGCTCAGGGTGACCCAAACCACTCGGAATGTATAGGGAGATAAAAGGGACCAAAAAGACCTTCTACTAAAAAAATCAAAGCTTGGTGTAATTTTCCTTCTTAAAACAGAAGAAAATCTGCAATAATTCAGCTATAAGTGAATATTTGTGATTACCCACAATGCACCGCTACTAAATATGCAAATTATTTCTTTTCACCCTTGGTAAGTAAAGCAAGCCTATAGCTTTAAGTTTTACACAGTCATATCAAACCCACATGTGACAGCCTATTTCAGACATTTGGTCCTCATCAGTACATAGCAGGGATTGATAAGGCTGTATGAGATAGGGCTTGGACCAGTACAACAAAGTAACCAAGCAGCTCAGGGTGACCCAAACTACTAAAAATGTATAGGAGGATAAAAGAGACCAAAAAGCCCTCCTACTAAAAAAAAAGCAAAGCTTGGTGTAATTTGCCTTTTTAAAACAGAAGGAAATCTGCAATAATTCAGCTATAAGTGAACATTTGTGGTTACCCACAATGCACTGCTACTGAATATGCAAATTATCCCTCTTTGCCCTTGGTTTGATTTGACACTACTTCTTCTTCTTGCTTGGACCAGCCCCTTCTTCTTGCTTGGACCGGCCCTGGGGGCAGGACGCTACTTCTTCTTCTTGCTTGAAGGTTGAGGCACTTACTCTATTATATATATAGATAAGCACATGATGTACCTACCCGCAAATGAATATTACATACTTACCTCGCCGTCAGTACCTCACAGAAGCCACTATTTTCTTCTAACAATGACCCTCTCCAATTCTGACAAGATTTTGTCAGAACTGAAATATATCAGTTGCTGTCAGTTGTATATCAGTTGCTGTCAGTTACAGCTGAAAGGACAACTGATGTGCAAGGTGATATCCATGTTTCCTTATGGCTCAAGTGGGCGATATTACAGTTTAACAGTGTGCTGACCAGGAAGCTGTTATGGGGTAATGGCCATTTTTAAAATGGAGGATGGAGAATTCCATTGATCACAGTCGACAATTTTGACAAACAGGATGCAGGAGAGGAGAAAGAGATTGAGGAGTAGACTACATGGGAGGTAAGTATGATGTGTGCATGTCTAATATAACTTTTAATTTTCAGTTCGGATTTTCTTTAACCATCTTAGCGGTATGGACGAGCTCAGCTCGTCCATCACCGCCGATGGCTGCCGCTCAGGCCCTGCTGGGCCGATTTTGATGAAATAAAGAGCAGCACACGCAGCCGGCACTTTGCCAGCCGCGTGTGCTGCCCAATCGCCACCGCTCTGCGGCGATCCGCCGCGAGCAGCGGCGAAAGAGGGTCCCCCCAGCCGCCTGAGCCCTGCGCAGCCGGAACAAATAGTTCCGGCCAGCGCTAAGGGCTGGATCGGAGGCGGCGGACGTCAGGACGTCGGCTGACGTCCATGACGTCACTCCGCTCGTCGCCATGGCGACAGGAGAAGCCAAACACGGAAGGCTGCTCATTGCGGCCTTCCGTGTTAATTTTGGCCGCCGGAGGCGATCGGAAGAACGCCTCCGGAGCGCCATCTAGTGGGCTTTCATGCAGCCAACTTTCAGTTGGCTGCATGAAATAGTTTTTTTTTTATTTACAAAAAACACTCATGCAGCCGCCCTGGCGATCTTAATAGAACGCCAGGGTGGTTAAAGGACCACTCCAGCTTTTGCTAAACAGCAGTTGCTAAGTCTAGAGATGCGTTAGAGAGGATGGCTGGTATCTTACTATTTTGACAGTTAGAATTAGCAACTGTCATTCAGGAAATGGTTTTGAAAACATAGAAAACCCTGAGAATCCTCCATGAAGAGATGGCTTAGTCCAACATCTGTTGCTTCTGTCAGATTGTAACGGCTTACTTTTTCCGCTGTAGTGGAGCTTGAAGGACACATTACTTGCTTGGGTTGCTGCTAGTGCATGGATTTACTGGGCATTTACACCTGTCAGTCAGTTGGAGTGGTCCCTCCTTTATCTATAGCAGAGGTTTGCAATGGTAAGAAGCTATCCCAGAAAGCCAGAGCCGGGACAAGGTCCTTCAGCACCCAAGGCTGTGACAGCAAAGTGTGCCCCTCCATCCCTCCCACCCCAGCCATCACACACTAATTGCTATTAGACTAAGAGGCGCCCCGGGGTCCCCAACATCCCCAACACCCTAATCTCTAGTTATCTGGCTTGCAGTCACTGCTATGTATGCCCTTTTCTTATTTCTTTGTGCTTCAAACACAATTGGGAATGACAGCTGAATGAATTGTGCGCCCCCTGTTACACTGCACCCTGAGGCTGGAGCCTCTTCAGCCTCTGCCTCGGCCCGGTCCTGCAGAAAGCAGCTGCAGGGCCTCAGAGCATTCTCCACAATAAATATAGTTTCAGATTGTAATCTCACAAGGGCAAGGGCCACATTTGTTTCTTCCATTGTACAGTGCCACAGAAGATGATAATGCTATCTATTATTATTTGTATTGATTTATAAAGCACCAACATATTCCGTGGCGCTGTGCAGAGTAAGAATCAAAACATGGGGTGTATAATACAGACAACGGTACACACAAAACATACACACTGGTAAAAATTACAGAATTAAGTCATTACAGTGACAAATGTGACATGATGAACAAAATACATAGTAAATTCCAAGACACAAAAGAGCGGGCGACTGTCCACAAATGTACATACATCATGATCTCAAATGTCTCTTCACAGATCACGTGCAAGTACACACAACAACAACCATATTAAGAAATGTATAAAGATTATTTTATAACTATATTTATTCTATGTATTTTTTTAGGGAAAGCAACACAACAGTTTAAAGGGTTTTATTAATGTCCCTTTCATGAAAAAAAAAGTGTATGCATGCATAGCAAAGTTTTCAACAAACATTTCTAAAAATGGCAGTCTACCGGTATTCCTTTGCACTGTCTCTAGCCTGGTAGCTCCAGGGGGAACATAGAAGGTTGTACTTGCACATGATCTGTAAACAGACATAAAGATTTATGTACACTTAAAGGGCATCTGAACTGAGTAAAAATATTTAACATAAACACATGACGTGGCTCCAAATGAATATTACATACTAACCTCGCTGTCAGTTCCTCTCAGAAGCTCACCATTTTATTCTTACAGTGATCCCTTCCAGTTCTGCCAATATTTTGTCAGAAGTGAAATATACCATTTGCTGTCAGTTATATATTAGCAGCTGTCAGTTACAAATGTGCAAGGTAATGTCCATGTTTCCCTATGGCTCAAGTGGGTGATATTACAGTTGAACAGTGTGCTGACCAGGAAGCTGTTATGGGCTAATGGCCATTTTTAAAATGGAGGACGGAGAATTCCATTGATCACAGTGGACAAACAAAATGCAGGAGAGGAGAAAGAGATTGTGGAGTCGACTACACAGGAGGTAAGTATGATCTGTGTATGGTTATTTTGACTTTTTAATTTCAGTTCAGGTTCTCTTTAAGCAGGGCCGGTTTAAGTAACAATTGGGCCCTAGGGCGAAATTAGCCTTGGGGCCCCCCAACAGACACCCCCCAACCAAAGGGGCCCTTTGTTGCAGCCACATTTCTCTCCTGGGCCCCTGAGCTGGCTGCTGACCCTACCCCAATCACCTCCCAACTTAACTGTGCTCCCTGGGGCCCTGCAGAGTCTATATCAGTGTAGTGTCTCACCTGCCCACCAGCACAGATGAGACGCTACTCTGCCAAAGACCATGCAGAGTCCCTGGGGAGCAACAGTTAAGGTGGGGGAGGAACACCTTGGAGGCCCCTACAGGCTCTGGGGCCCTGGGGCAATTGCCCATTTTTTCCTATGGTAGCTCCGGCCCTGTCTTTAAGCTAAGTTCCCATGGCCAGATGGATCAGGGATTTCCTCGGTGAATGATCATTCCCCAATACATTTCTGGCCTAATCTGCAAGCATTGTTCACATTCGCAGAAACAAATGGTCTTGCAAACGATTGTTTAAATGATCGCGTATACCGTTGTGGGAGGTATGAACTGGCACTTGCTCAGTGATCCAACTTCAAGGTCGTTCAATGCAAATGATCATTGCTGGGTAGTTGCACATTGTTTAATGAATTTTCATTAAATGATGTTATGTGACATCATCAAAACGATTGTTTGTCACAAAAAATTGTCGCAAAAATTGCATTGAGGATGAAAACCTTCAGCTGTGAATAGTCTGGCTTACACAAGTATAATTCAGCTTGTCCATAAAACTAGAAATGTAAAGGTAATAAAATTACATTGCAAGCTTACAAGCAAGTTTGATTTGATTTTTTACACATTAAAGTTGCAGCACTATGGTTACTTTGAGACTGACCTATGTTTTTATTATCATTCTATATGCTTGAGGGATAAACTAGTTTGCTAGGGGTCTGCTTTAAAGGACCACTATAGCTAAAAAAGTAGGCAGTTAAAATGTGACAGAAATGACAGGTTTTGGGCCAGTCCATCTCCTATTGGGGGATTCTCAGGGTTTTCTTTGCTTTCAAGAGTATTTCCCAAACAGCAGTTTGTGCCAAAATGGTAAGATACCAGTCAGCCTCCCTACTCACTTGCACACTATTTTGTCAGTTAGACATAGCAGCTGCTGTTCAGGAAATGTAAACAAAGAAAACCCTGAGAATCCCCCATTAGGAAATGGATTGGCCCAAAACCTGTCGGTTCTGTCACATTTTAACTGCCTACTTTTTTCGCGATAGTGGTCCTTTAAGAAAAAAAAAATCTCTATCTTGAAGGGACAGTCCTAGATATATAGATGCATATATAAATGTGCACAGCAGCAGAGGCAGAGCGGTGAATAAAGAACTCATCTAGTTTATACATATACAGTTAGTAGGTACTGTTGTCTGTTAGATAACACCAAATTGGGGTCTTTGCCCTTGCAAGCTTTCTATACGTTGCATGTGGTCCTGCTGCTGGTTTAAGCATGGCTTGCAAGAACTGAAGGCTATTTTTTATCATTTAAATGAACATAAAAAAATTAAATGTAAAAAAAATGAGATTCCCATATCTGACCAGCTGCTGAGAACACATTGTAGATAATTTTGATCAACAGAGCGTGATAAAAATGGTTGATGCTTTAGTCAACAGCTTGTAATTGAAATCACTGAGGAATTGTGCGTTTCTGGCCCCCACTTCATACCCCTTCATTAATAAGTTTATTTCTGTAGTAGTTAGGTATTGCTGTTTTCCTGATCTGGAAAGCCACAGAGGAATCAGACTCAGCATTTATTTACTGTATTGTGCTGCACAGCACAATTTTCCTGTTTAACAATGCATATATGTAAGGTTTAAAGGGGAACTTTCTTTCAAATCCTTAAAGATTTATAGACCAATCATTTTTATTTATTTATTTTTAATTAGTTGTATTAATACTGTTTAGCCTAGACATGTTATTCAAAAGTATGTTGCGTTTTTTTGTATTAAAACCAGGTACAGCTTCCTGAAAGACGGCGCTCAATAATAGGTTTCAGGCTCCCTGCACACTGCAAATCCGTTTTGCGATTCCAATTCCGTTTCCGATTCCAATTTGCAATTCCGATTTTCCCTGAATGTAATCAACAGAAAAACGAGGAAAAAAACGCAGCAGGCAGTAATGATTAAAAATTGCAATCGGATGTAAAAACCGATTAAAAATCAGAATCAGAATCACATGCAGTGTGCAGGGAGCCTCAAAAAGACTGAGGCCCATATGCAATTTGATTTTTCTCCTTAGTTTTCTCTTAGGAGATCATTTTTTACCTGCTATTTAGAATAACTTTTCCGCACTTTGCAATCAAAAAATTATCAAAAAAGGAGGTGGAAAAGTACCATCAAAACTATTTGAAGTATTTTCTTGCTTGTGAGTGAGTTAAAAGGTAATTTATTGACAACAAGTAAAAAATTAACACTTAGGAGAAAACTCAGGAGAAAAAGTTAATTGCATATGGGCCCCAATTCTGTACATTGGTCCTAATAATAATACGCTAATTAGCCTGCACTGTCAGCTGATGTTAAACTGAGGACAGTTCTATCGGTTGTTTTTTTTGTTAGTTTTTTTTTTTTTTTGAGGTAAATGTAGAGCATTATATATACAAATTATTGTTTAGCTGCGTGTAAAAAATAAAAAAATTATGCAAATCGGCCCAGCGGGGCCTGAGCGGTGCCTCCCGGCGGCATAGCCCGACCTCAGCTCGGGCTTACTGCCAGGGAGGTTAAAGAGAAACCGTAACCAAGAATTTAACTTCATCCCAATCAGTTGCTGATACCCCCTTTCCCATGAGAAATCTTTTCAAACAGATCATCAGGGGGTCTGTATGCCTAATATTGTGGTGACACCCCTCCCACAGTGTGATGTCAGGACATGGTCCTGACAGTTTCCTGTCTGTGAACGTCATAGCATTGTGTGAAATAACAGCTGTTCACAGCTGTTTCTAACTGCCAAAAAAAGCAAGCAGCATCTACTTCCACTTGAATCATCTGCCAGCAGTAAAAATGTCACCATGTGATAAATGTCAGACTGTTAATCAGGGAGAGGAAAGATTTTACAATGGGCAAACACTGACTAAATCATTTATACATAATTATTGTAAAAATGAAACACTTTTTTATTACATTATTTTCACTGGAGTTCCTCATGAAAGTAGACATTTGTTAAAAAGATGCAGCTAAAAGAAGCATAAGGCTACTTTCCCACCAAGACGTTGCATTTTAGGGGACGTTATGGTTGCATAACGTGCCCCTAACGCAACATATGGTGGTGTTGAAGTTGGACGTCAGATTGAGCTGCGTTATGCAGCTCTCAAAGCAGCCGCTCCAGGTTAGTGATAGGAAGTCCGGATCTTTTTAAGGATTCGGATCATTTGAATCGGATCATTGAAAAGATCTGTATCTTTGAACCAAATCATTTGAATTATTTTACTAGGGAAGCAGACTGGGTGAAATGACTAGCAGGACAGGACTTTCCCTGCACTGTACATTCTGTATTTTCCTGTTTCTTCCAGACAGACATCCACTGTGAACCGAATCTTTCATTGTGATGATCCGGATGATTCGACTCACAAAAAAGATCCGGATCAAATGAACGATTCGTTCATGATCCGGACAACACTACAGTCCCACCACTAGTCACCACAGTGCAGTGAATATTAATTAGCCATGTGGCTGGCCGGGGAGGAGGAGGGGAGACCTCCTCCTCCAACATTACTGAGCATGTGCAAACAGTCTAACGCTGCTTAGCCCAGTATAATGTACAGCATGCAGCACTTTGTTTAAACGTGCTGCGTTACTGTGTAACACAACATGTGCACTGTGAACAGCACATTGATTTTACAGTGCTGTGAGTTAGGCTGCGTTACTGGCTGCTGTAACGTGGGACTTTAACGTCCCACTGTGAAACCAGCCTAAATGTCCACACAATAACTCATGCTAAATAAACTATCACATTCTACTTTGTAATATTTACTTTGCATTTCTCAGGCTAAATGTTATGTTTTAAAGACAAATGAATGTCACTTGCTCAAAATGCTTCTGTAAAGCTATGCACTGAACTAGATTTTCATTTCCTGGAAGATCAAGTTTATTTTGGGTGATGGGGGGTCTATGGGTTCTGGTGCCCCATGACATTAACAGCTGTCTCTTTAGCAATCTGGAAAACTGAAAAATGCTCAGTTGAGTGAACAAATAAGCAGTTCAATGATCATGAGTAAACCCTCACCTGGTCACAAAGGCTTGGTTTTGGAGACACATATTCACAGTGTTTACATTACTTAAAGTGATATAAAACTTAGCATTTCCATGTTGCACTAAAAGGTTATTTACATCATAAAATCTACTACCTCATAAAAAATGTGTAGTAGAACAGCATTTAAACAGTTAAACACAGCAGTTTTGTTCTTCAGTGGAAAGCTCCTTGGTTCAGTGGGCAGCTTCTGGACACATGTGAAGAGCTGGTAACATTATCTTTTGTTTACATTTATTTGTCTGCTACATTCCTAGCTGTGCTGAGAATGAGCTCGAGAGCTGAGAAGTGATCACTAGATAGATTTTAATATATAAATACAGCAGATACGGAAGAAAATGCAATGGCCGCTTTTAGAGCAGATAAACTGCACTTTGGGACCTTGTAATTTGTAAACAGACAATATTACTTGTGCACAAAAGCAAATATGGTAACGGTAGGGTAATAAAAAGTAGGACAACACATTTTTACTGAGAGGTACAGACTAACCAGCAAGCTCATGGTGACCCAGAACTCATTGGAGTGTGTAAGGGACTACAATGGTCCTAAAAGCCCCCTTACTAAGATGTTAAGAAAAACAAAAAATTGCTTTCCTAAAACAGAAAGAATTTGCGATAATTCAGGTTGGAGTGAGCTCGAGATGTCTCCCAGAGCACCACTGCTGAATATATGCAAATTAACCATTGTACCCTTAGAAGCTAAACACACCTCCAGAACCGCTGGAATGCAATGATGTGTCAGCTTGTTAAATTGTACAGAGCCATAATAATCCAACATGCATACAGACTGTTTCGGATTGTTTGATCCTCATCAGTGCATGGCATGGATTAATTTGGCTCTATGGAGTAGGGCTTGTAAACCGAGAGGTACAGACTAACCAGCAAGCTCATGGTGACCCAGAACTCATTGGAGTGTGTAAGGGACTACAATGGTCCTAAAAGCCCCCTTACTAAGATGTTAAGAAAAACAAAAAATTGCTTTCCTAAAACATTTTTACTGAATGTTATGTCGGCATTTTATCCCACTTTAAGTCTTGTCTAGGCAGTTACCTGATGGGATATCCACAAAGGCTTCTCTACTATGGAAACATAACATCTTTTTGTCAAAGATTACTGTTAGTATATACTATATGACACAAATGTATATAATCAGGCTTCTAACTGACTAGTCCATTTTAAATCAATAATCTACTCCCAATCGACTTCCAGAACAACATAGAGTTTCTATTGACATTCTAAGTGACCTTGTAGCATGGGGTCAAACGCTTTTTAAAAGATTTCTTCATAAATGCTTTTAGGTTATTTGCACAACACCCCCATATAGATTTCCATTAATCATAGGAGGTTTAACTCATTTATCTACTTTGACTCATGAAAGTGTAACATGTATTATCATAGACAAGAAAGGTCTCTACGACCGTAGGGCTAACACATATACCTTTCTGAATATTTTCAGCACAATTTGCAGATGTGATGCAATGTATTCAAGGTCCATCCCTTGGTAAGCATTTACTGAACAGGTCCTTTCTATCAAGGACTTCACGTGGTGTCAGGAGGCAATGTTGCATAAAGTGGAAAATCATTCCATCCTTCACTCAGTTCACTTTTCAATGCCACCAATATCTCTCAGGCAGAAAAATGCTGATTTTTTTAAATCCATACTTCTGACCTCTCTAATAATAATGATTTATGACTTCTCTATACAAGTTATTACTTTTTTGTTTTGCAGTCAGTTTAAATGCTGCACTTAGAGAAAGAGATCAAGAATTCTACTCAGAGATATATAAAAACTTAAAGCAAACCTGCACTGAAAATGAAAAGTCAAAATAAACATGCATGTGTCATACTTACCTCCAGTGTAGGCTACTCTTAAAATCTCTTTCTGCTCTCCCGTGTCCTGTTGTCCATTATGATGAATTCTCCGTCCTCTATTTTGAAAATGGTGATGACCCCACAACAGTTTCTGGGTCTGCACACTGTTAAACTGTAATATCGCCCACTTGAGCCATAGGGAAACATGGACATTACCTTGCCCATTAGTTGTCCTTTCAGCTATAACAGACAGCAACTGATATATCTCAGTTCTGACAAAATCTTGGAAGCATTGTTAAAAGAAAATGGTAAACTTCTGAGAGGAACTGTCGGCAAGGTAAGCATGTAATCTTCATTTGCAGGTACATCATGTGTTTATTTTAAAGAAAACCTGTACTGAAAAAAAGTTCCCCTGGGGGGCACTCACCTCAGTAGGTGGAAGCCTCTGGACCCTATTGAGTCTTCCCCGTCCTCCTGTGTCCCACGGCGATCTCGCTGCAGCCCACGGAACGCACAGGCAACAATTGTCCGGCTGTGCAATATTTACCTTTTCTGGCTCCAGCGGGTGTGCTGTTGCGGCTCTTCCCACGGAGATAGGCGAACATAGCTGATCTCCATCAGGTCTGCTCTACTGCGCAGGTAGTAGAGTGGCCCAACAAAGATCGGCTATTTTCGCCTATCTCCGTGCAGAGAGCGGATACTGCGCCTGCACTGGAGCCAAGGAGGTAAATATTTACATCGCCGTTCCAGGAGGATTTTTGCGCCGCTGTGGGACACAGGAGGACGGGGGAAGCCTCAATAGGATCCGGAGGCTTCCCCCACACGAGGTGAGTACCCCCCAGGGGAGGTTTTTCATTACAGATTTTCTTTAAATAGTTTTATTTGGTTCAGGTTCACTTTAAGATACAGATGGTTGAGGTTATGCATTTAATACTGGCAAAATGTGCAAAATGGCTGTGCCTTGCCTCTCCCTGATTGGAAGGATCTGTCCTATTTATGTGGATGTAATAAGTCTAAAGGTGGCCACACGCCACACACCATAAAATTAAAAGATCCAATTTTTCACCAATTCGATAATTCTGATCATTTCTTCCAAAAAATCTAGAACGTTTCTTTGTTTTAAATCGATAAATCCAATCGCATTTCCCGCTTTTTTTGATTTTTGGAGATTGTACATGTTGGAAATTGCAGACCAACTATACAGTATTAAGGATTAGTATGGTGTGTGATGGGTTAGTTACTTGATGTACAATTCCAATCAATTCAAAAAATTGAACATAGGTGTGTGGTACATTGGTCAGATGTTTGAATTGTTACAATCAGCCAGAAGAATTCATTGCTATTTTTAAATTGAACAGATATTGAAAACATTGCATGGTAAGGCCCCTTTACAGTAGCTTGCAAAAGTATTCGGCCTCCTTAAAGTTTTTCACATTTTGTCACATTACTGCCACAAACATGAATCAATTTTATTGGAATTCCATGTGAAAGACCAATACAAAGCGGTGTACACGTGAGAAGTGGAACGAAAATCATACATGATTTCAAACATTTTTTACAAATCAATAACTGCAAAGTGGGGTGTGCGTAATTATTCAGCCCCCTTCGGTCTGAGTGCAGTCAGTTGCCCATAGACATTGCCTGATGAGTGCTAATGACTAAATAGAGTGCACCTGTGTGTAATCTAATGCCAGTACAAATACAGCTGCTCTGTGACGGCCTCAAAGGTTGTCTAAGAGAATATTGGGAGCAACAACACCATGAAGTCCAAAGAACACACCAGACAGGTCAGGGATAAAGTTATTGAGAAATTTAAACCAGGCTTAGGCTACAAAAAGATTTCCAAAGCCTTGAACATCCCACGGAGCACTGTTTAAGCGATGGTTCAGAAATGGAAGGAGTATGGCACAACTGTAAACCTACCAAGACAAGGCCATCCACCTAAACTCACAGGCCGAACAAGGAAAGCGCTGATCAGAAATGTAGTCAAGAGGCCCATGGTGACTCTGGACGAGCTGCAGAGATCTACAGCTCAGGTGAGGGAATCTGTCCATAGGACAACTATTAATCGTGCACTGCACTCTATGGAAGAGTGGCAAGAAGAAAGTCATTATTAACATAAAAGCATAAGAAGTCCCGTTTGCAGTTTGCCACAAGCCATGTGGGGGACACAGCAAACATGTGGAAGAAGGTGCTCTGGTCAGATGAGACCAAAATGGAACTTTTTTGCCAAAATGCAAAATGCTATGTGTGGCAGAAAACTAACACTGCACATCGCTCAGAACACACCATCCCCACTGTCAACTATGGTGGTGGCAGCATCATGCTCTGGGATTGCTTCTCTTCAGCAGGGACAGGGAAGCTGGTCAAAGTTGATGGGAAGATGGATGGAGCCAAATACAGGGCAATCTTGGAAGAAAACCTCTTGGAGTTTGCAAAATACTTCAGACTGGGGCAGAGGTTCACCTTCCAGCAGAACAACGACCCTAAAGATAAAGCCAGGGCATCAATGGAATGGTTTAAAACAAAACATATCCATCTGTTAGACTGGCCCAGTCAAAGTCCAGATCTAAATACAATCGAGAATCTGTGGCAAGATCTGAAAACTGCTGTTCACAAACGCTGTCCATCTAATCTGACTGAGCTGGAGCTGTTTTGCAAAGAAGAATGGGCAAGGATTTCAGTCTCTAGATGTGCAAAGCTGGTAGAGACATACCCTAAAAGATTGGCAGCTGTAATTGCAGCAAAAAGGTGGTTCTACAAAGTATTGACTCATGGGGGTTGAATAATTACGCACACCGCACTTTGTAGTTATTGATTTGTAAAAAATGTTTGGAATCATGTATGATTGTCGTTCCACTTCTCACGTGTACACCACTGTGTACTGGTCTTTCACGTGGAATTCCAATAAAATTGATTCGTGTTTGTGGCAGTAATGTGACAAAATGTGGAAAACTTCAAGGGGGCCGAATACTTTTGCAAGCCACTGTATGCCGCTGGCTCGATGCTGGCGCATCCCCGCTCGTCCGCGCGGGCGCGTGGATTGATTCTCGCTCGTCCCATGAATCTGCCGCGGTGATCGGACACGTCGGATATTATCAATTGAGCCATCAGCGGCTCGATTGATAAGGAAGAAGCTGCCGTGTATGACCAGCATTAAGCTTCTCTGCCAGTTTTGTCTCATGACAGAAGGAGTGATTCAATGGTTATTGCAACATTGGACTCGCATAGAGATTTCTCCTGATGGCTTACAATTGAGAATTGCATTAACAACCCCCCCTCCCCCTCACCTCTATCTAACATTCTTTATGCTACCAGATGGAGTTACTCTTTAACACTAATTTTGTTACAAGGCCCCGGGGTGGTTTGTCAAGATGGGTGCAAAGAATTGGACCAGAAATTGACCATTTGCCAATACCAGATAGAGATGACAAAAAAGATTCTGATTGGCACCCATATTTAAAACTCAGTACTGCCAGAATTATGGATTTTTTTCCTGTAATCTTTTGGAAATGTTTTTGAATTCAGTGACAACTTACATGCACAGAAATATTTAGGCAAATATTGGTTATACTAGCATGGTTTGAAATGTGCTTTCCCATCTCCAATCTTCCAGTCCTTTCATGTGTGGGAATAGAATAACTACTGCATTATTGCAACAGACATTCTCGACCTGCACAATAATCAGTGGGTACAGCACATTGGGTATGCTACCTGCTCTTGCTGTTCCGTCATAGTTTGGCAGAAACGTTAAACCAGTGTAAGTTTAGCGGTATGTTTTTGGTCGCTATCCTGCTGGATGGTGAACCTGTGTTTCAGTGCTTAAACTCTGGCAGGCTAAAACAATATTTCCTCAAGAATTTAGTGCCATTTTTCCTCCTTCAATCCTGATCAGGTTTTCTTTTCCTACGGACAAGTAACATTCCTACAACATGATTGTTCCACCACCATGCTTTGCTGTGGTTCTCAAGGTGATGGTAAATGTTTGACCAGAAAACCTTCTTCTATGTGTCTGTGTAGCTTACCAGTGGTAAGCACAAAACACGTGGTAAGTTGCCACGTGTTTTTGTGCTAAGTCCAAACATTTTTCTTTAAGCTATTGCTTTTTCCTTTCCATTTTCCTTAAAGCCCTGCTCTGTGCAGAGTGCTGTTTAAAGCACACCTGAAGTGAGAGCTTTATATATGCTCATGCTGACATATGTATTTCCTTTTAAACAATGCATGTTGTGTGGCTAGCTATTCTGCTCTACCTCTAATACTTTTAGCCACGTGATTCAGACACTTCTGACTCCAGGAAGATCAGCAGACCAACACAAGACAACTAATATTGTTTAAAAGGAAATAAATATGTCTCTCACTAGGGATGGTTGGAAATGTCCTTTTCCGATTCCATGGAAATTCTAATTTATGCCAATTTTTGTTTTTCTAATTTCCGAGGAGCATGTTATTTGTCTTTTTTTTTTTTTTTTTGCATCAGAGAATGCAAAAAATTACCCCCCCTCCTCCCCCCCAAAAAGTTGGAAATGTAAAAATCAGTCTTGACATTGGTTTAAAATCACCATGGTAATCCAATTGTTGCAGAAAAATTCTGCCTTCTCTGATTGGTCCAATGCTTCCAAGTTCTATGATTGGGCTAAAATTACTGAGTCATGGTAAATCGTATTTCTGCTAAATTCTGATTTCCGATTGGAAATGTGGACATTTCAATTCTGCAGAATCCAAATGAGCATCCCTACATCTCGCTTTAGGTTCCCTTTAAAGTGGTCCTGAGGAGAAAACTCCTATCCATGCTTTGGATCTTTGCATTTCCTTTAGTGTTATCCTTAGTGTTATCCAACAAAAGACCTATTGCAGATTTTGGAAGTGTAAAGGCTCAATCGATGTATGCGAGTGTGTAGAATAAGCGTGTGTGTGTGTGTGTGTGTGTGTGCGGTGGTAGAGTAGTAGGGGTGGGCCACCAGACAAATCATTTGTATAGCTATACTATACTTAGATGACTGACAGTGCCTTGCAGTTTCCCAAGTATCATTTGATGTGTTGCAAGATGGACCAGACTTTTTGAATTGGTTGCTGGCTTAGGGTAGTTAGTTTAAAAGACTCCGATACTGGATTTTGCTATTTCCTGTTTGTGAAGTTCAGTACTTCTAGTCTCTCTGAAAGCATCATTTTATATGCATATACTTGAATGTCTTGGATTGTGGGTAATGCTTTGTCAATTTAGTGTAATAATATACCCTTTTTGGCTAAAAGGATTATAATGATAAAATGGTAATTTTATATCATTTTACTTTCCAGCCACCAGCTTATAGGTTATTTGTATGCCACAGATAACTAAAACTCCCTGTCAGTGGCAGAATGCAGCCTGCAGCATTACATTCAAATCTGGTCCACAGCAATTTGATTTAAATAAACATTATCTAAAGTTACACAAATTGCCAATAGCCAGGCAATAATCTCTAGCAAGCTGCATATGTCGCATGTTAGATCTATCTATCTATCTATCTATCTATCTATCTATCTATCTATCTATCTATCTATCTATCTATCTATCTATCCATCCACAGCATCACCTCACCATTTCAGCTTTATCATGCTCTCATGCATACATATAACCTCACACTTTCACCTTGCTGCACTATAGTCTAAGGCCTCGTTCACACTTGCGTTTTGGCAAGTAAACGGACCGGATCCTGATCGGATCCTGATCGGATCCTGACCTGATCCTGATCAGAACCGTACGGTTCCGATCCGGATCCGGTCCGTTTGTATCAGGCATGCATCAGGCTGCCATCCGGATCCGTGGGCAAAAAATAGTTAAATATAAATAATAAAATGTTGGGGTCAGCAGAAGGTGCACCTGGTGCACCTGTAGAATCAGGTTCCTCCGCTGTAGGCATCACCTCCACCTCCGATATTCTACCAAACAGCTCCAGCACGTCTGTCACTGCTGCTCCACTCCAGACATGCTTGGCCCATGTGTCCCCATCCGAAATGGCCGCTTGGATACGCATAGGAAGTGGGGTAGAACGTCAGGTTTTTGTAGGCAGTGTGTTCTGTGCCTTCCGTTTCCCATTGGTTTCTGTGTTACTGATGATGCTGTCAGGCTCAGGTCAGGCTCCGGTCAGGATGTGTGGGCCGGAGATCCGGACACAAAAAATAGCGCATGTTGGAAAAGAGTCCGGAGTCCGGATCCGGTCCGGCTTCGTACTGTACGAAACGTACGTATGTGAACGTCCGCATAGCCTTTGCATTGCTATGCAGAACGTACGTTCCGTTTGTACAGTATGCGGTCCGGATCAGATCCGGAAAATCCGGATAGCGAACGCCGGGCCTAAAGGTGGCCACTAACTGTCCAATTTCTAGCGAAAAATCATTTGAGCGATCAGAAACTCTGATCGGACAAAAAATCGTTTACTACACCATCAAATAACCAATCTTTGCTTCCTATCTATCACGACCACCAAGAAAATCCAAATTTTCGTTCGACGAAAATTCATTCGGACGACATTTTTTTCACTCGTTTTTTTCACTCGATTGTGTCCACCAATGGAGATTATATACAACCAATCCGATCAGAATTTCTGATCGCTCGAACGATTTTTTGCTAGAAATTGGACCGTTAGTGGCCAGCTTAAGGTCTGCTAGGGTCACTTTACCCATTCTTGTTCCGTCGTTTTCACTTGAGAAATGTTCACCTCCCATTCATTAGCCTATAACTTTATCACTACTTATCACAATGAACTGATCTATATCTTGTTTTTTCCGCCACCAATTAGGCTTTCTTTGGGGGGTACATTTTGCTAAGAGCCACTTTACTGTAAATGCATTTTAACAGGAAGAATAAGAAAAAGACGGAAAAAATTGATTATTTCTCAGTTTTCAGCCATTATAGTTTTAAAATAATACATGCCTCCATAATTAATACTCACATATTGTATTTGCCCATATGTCCCGGTTATTACACCATTAAAATTATGTCCCTATCAAAATGTATGGCAACAATATTTTATTTTGAAATAAAGGTGCATTTTTTCCGTTTAGCATCTATCACTATTTACAAGTTTAAAATTAAAAAAAAATATAGCCTTAGGTAAATATTTACATGTTTTTTTTTATTGTAATGTTTTTTTTATATTAAACATTTTATTTGGGTTGTTTTCGGAGGGTGGGAGGTAAACAATAGGTTTATAATGTAAATGTGTGTTGATTTTCATTTTTTTTTTACTTTTAGTTGTAGTATTACTTTTTAGCAACAAGATGGCGGCCATGAGTTTTACATGACGTCACTCTAAGCGTAACACACGCTTAGAGCGACGCATAGGGGAGGTAACAGCCAGAAAAGGCGCAGCTTCCGAGAGAAGCTGTCGCTTTTTCAGCGGGGGAGAGGAATCAGTGATCGAGCACCATAGCCCATTCACTGATTGCCTGACTAACCAACCGCGGCCGAGAGCGCGCGTGCACGTTAAGGCACAATCCTATTCATGGAAGGCACACTCCTTACATGGCAGCAAGCACTGCTATGTAAGGCATGCATAGTGTGGACGCTCCTCCACATTAAGGTGCACTGCTTTAGCAGTGCAGCTTAATGAATCAAGCCCCATGTTAGCACTATAAAAATACATAATAATAATAGTATGGCCCATTGTGGCAGGAGATTATGGCCCTTTGTAGCATGGTCTCTTTCTTGGAGGTCTCTGCACTCTACCACTAAAGGCTGTTACTAAAAAGATACCTAATATAGTATGCACTCCGGTTTACAGTATATATAAAAAACATATATGGAAGCACACACAAAAGCAGCAATGTTTAATATTTATAGTGCATTATGCCTGGGTCACTGCAGAAAGGTGCTGTACAGTAAAGTGAATTATCTTCAAGGTCATACATAGAAGAGACTGAGGAATCAGCAATTATATGAGAGAGAAGAATTAACCCAGACTGCAAGTACACTTAAGTAATGTGGAAATCCATCAAAACTAGGTTTATTATTGATTAGTAAACAATCCACTCTTTGTGTTGAAGAATATTAAAGAAAAGATATTTGCAGTAAAAGGTTTTGTATTTCTACTATAGTAGATTAGATACACTTTGGAGCTTTGGATTATGCATATAATAATAATAATAATAATAATAATAATAATAATAATAAGCAACCCACCAGTCTGGCACCACCAGTAATGTAAAACAATGCTCTTTTACTGGAACATCATTAAAATGACATCAGGCCAGTAGATATAGCTATAGAAGCACAGACAGTTAGGTTAAATATCACTGCAAACAGTAGTAATGGGTAGGATGGAGGTGCCCAATGTGCGTTCTATTTTAATATTTAAAAAAAAAATCATATAATAAAAAGAGAGGTAATTGGTTACCTTTCCAGAAGATATAGACACCAGTTCAACTGGAAAAAAAAGTTTTTATTCAAAAAGCAATCTGACAACACGTTGCACGGGTCATGGCCCGCTTCCTCAGTTCAATACAAAATGCCTTGATAGCATAGGGGATAGAGTGTAGTCACCTCTAATACCAGTCAGATCTCCTTTGGAGGTAATAGCTTTGCAGTTTTTTCTGGAAAGTCTATCGTACTACAGGAGAGTGACCATCCAGTACCCAGCAGGACCTGGAGTACCGAGCAAGGATGGTTAATTCCCTGCAGGTCTATACGGTGCAACCCACCTTTGTGAGTATATATTTATATGAGTTTATCCTCCCTATACCTGACTACACTGCACCATTGGGCTCCCGGTCTCTCCCTACTTCTCACCTAGGTATTCTTGGTCCTTACAAGAATCACCAAAGAAAAAACCCTATCTATTTAATTGGAAAATTAAATTTTTTATAAAAATCATCTTTTTTTAGGTGCCAAGCATTTTACAACCCTCATCTTTGTTAGATTATGGTAAGGTTTTCTAAAAAGTTGGTAAAATATCAGTCATACAGTTTCACCCTTGGTAGAGATGGCCTGAACCTCCGATTTTAGGTTCGCAGAGGAGAAAGAACTTGTAAAAACAAAACAGAGGACACCGAGAGCCGAATAGTGCAATATTGTCTGGTAAGCTCAATATATAAAATAATGTCAAAGGTTCTTCTCGGTGCCTCCTCGTATACAATTCTTACTGACCCTAATAAGAAGCTTGGGCAGTGTGTTCGGATGTGTATTTGATATGTCTGTGCATTTTGTTTTTTCTCCACTAGATGGCACATTGTTTAAGTTTTCCGTATTTCCTTTGATACAATGTCTCATGTCAATCTTCTTTTTCCATTCTTCTTTTTCCGTGTAGCTACGATACACTTAAATTATGTCTTATATTATGTTTTTCATTTCATATTATTTCTTTATTTTGTTTTCCCAAATTCCATTTATGTCTTGCCCCTCCCCACTCGTTCGCCGCTTCTATTATCCGGCTCCCTTCATTATGGACAGCCAGCTGCGTTGGGTTCCTATGGTTACCCTACGCTAGTCTGGCCGATGACGCGGCCGCGTCATATCCGGCTATTTGCGGCGACGCACTTCCGTTACTTCGCGTCTTTGGAGTATAAGGGCGACATCTTTTTAGTTTCACTCCAGCCTCCTCTGAAGCGGGTTGAGCCCGCGTGGTGCACTTAGGCTGCTTGACGGGCTCCTCTCCTCTATCCCTCCTCTGGCGTCTGGTTAGCTGTCCTCGGCTTTTTTCATTCCCACGTAAGTTACCCTGGTTTATTGTTCTATTCCTTTACCCTTCATTGGGCACTGTGCAATATAGTCCTATTTGTCACTAGGCAGATATTCTACCCCTCATCCTCCCCTAACTTTTGCCTTATCATTGGCCGCCCTGACCATGCACTTTATGGACTTGAGCTCCCACTGCACATACACACCTTAAATTAGCACATTGCATACCTTTACACTCAGTATTATTCATCACTTAATCCTGTGTGGTCCTACTAATGTTAATATACACATATGAGGTTTTTTTTCCAAACTCTTTTTGATTATTTTACCAGTTACCAGTTGTTGTTATCTCTAAATATATGTCATTATTCATTATTGAATGGGATTGAGAGACCCGGTTGGTCATTTGTATATGACCTTTTTTAAATAATTGTTTTTATTATCTTTGATGGCTTTTTGGAATAAAATAAAGTTTGGTATTTTCTCATTTCATTAGTCTGGTGCTGTTTATGGGGGTTTCTTTCTCTGTTTTATATCAATAATTCTCCTGGTTCCCCCTAGCACATTCTAATTGAATAATATTTGTTATTTAATATTACTGTTTGTTATCTTGCATGGTGCTGGTCCCAACCCCCTTTTGAGTAATCCTATGTTTTGGTGTCTTTGCCTTCTTTCTAGGGCCATAGCACATGCTACGGATTTAAGTTGGATGTTAAGTGTATCATAGTTTTACGTTTTTTTCCCCTACTTTATCTTGGTGTCATTATGGAGGTATTAAACAGAATGGAAAGAGATTGGACTATACAGCTCAGTTCAGTCTTTGGGGAATGTGTGAATACAAACGGAACCCCTCCCCCTTCCGAATTTAAGAAATTATGTACAGATATAAAGGATGCACATGCCGAATACATCAAGCTTTGGTGGAATATACAGAGCTTGGAAAATTATATAAAGGAGGGTATTTACCCTCGTGGTTTAAGGGTCCAAATGTTCCCCTCCTGGGAGTTGGATTTAAAGGAAAGGAGTGATTGGGAAGTGGGCCTAGGAAAATTCTCAGTTATCATAGCTCACACACTTTATGGACCTGAACCAGTTTTTTATGCTCCTATACTGCCTGATGAAGCGGGACCGTTGACCGCGAAACGCGTTGCGATTTTATGGAGCTGTGAATAAATTGTATATATATTTTTACTCTGCATTTGAGTATATGTCCACTACCAGAGGGAGGTAAGTCCACTTCGACTTCCCTCTTTTTATCATTTTTAGAACATTGTTTTACTCTGATTTTAGGTTCGCGAACCACTGCAAACGTTCGCGAACTTGCGAACTTTCGTGAACCGCAATAGACTTCAATGGGAGGCGAACTTTGAAAACTAGAAACATTTATGCTGGCCACAAAAGTGATGGAAAAGATGTGCTAAGGGGTCTAACATCTCAGTTTTTGCATGAATGAGTGGGATAGAGGCCAAAATCCCGGGGGAAAATCTGGATTTGATGCAAAGCAGCGATTTAAGGGCAGAAATCACATTGCATGCTAAATTGGAGGCCTAAAGTGCTTTAAAACATCTTGCATGTGTGTACATCAATCAGGGAGTGTAATTAGAGTACTGCTGACACACCAAACTCACTGTGTAATGCACCGCA
This sequence comes from Hyperolius riggenbachi, assembly GCF_040937935.1. NCBI lineage: Eukaryota > Metazoa > Chordata > Amphibia > Anura > Hyperoliidae > Hyperolius > Hyperolius riggenbachi. The sequence continues at coordinate 131,422,785 of NC_090648.1, forward strand.
AACAGCTGTTTGTGTTGTGATGGCCATGCTGGACTGGTGCGCACCATGGCGAGAGTGCAGGCGATAGCGGTTTTCAAGCCCATATGGTCGCCAGGCTGAGGTAGCTCAATGACAGAACAGCAGTGATTGTCCAGCTGATCGAATTTGGTCTGTCCACAATGAAGCAACGACCTTATTATCTTTGGTGTGCCACCCCCCGAGACACTCATATAGCCGGCAGTCATTGCTTCATTGTGATACGCAAGCCCCTTCACCACGGCAAGGTAATGATGACGTAGGGGAATTGACACATGTACATGCCTTTTGTTTTGTTGTTGCAGCCGCAGTGCAGCCAGGAAAATTAGGCAGGCATGTACACGCACCAGAACAATTATTATAGCGGCCGCTGCTAGCAGCGGCCTTAAAAATTCAGGAACCCTCCTGGAATCCTGGTGGACCCTGTTGGTGGTGACGGAGAAGGCAGTCAAGCGGCCTGCAGGCAGAGATGCTGTGTGGGGACCAACTTAGTCTTGGGGCAGGCAGTCACACGGCGTGCAGGCAGAGATGCTGTGTGTGGGGATTGACTTAGTCTTCAGGCAGGCCTGAGCGTGCTTTGCAGACCAGGCATTCATGGTCAGATGGACCCTTGACCCAACACTGTGTGCCAGAGATGTCACCACTTGCCTTTCAACATCACGGTACTGTTTAGGTATCGCCTTTTTTAAGAAAAAATTGCGGCCTGGTATGTTCCACTGCGGTGTATGGCTTTGCTTTTGTGTGCTGCCTTTCCTCAGGTGGTCATCCCATTGCAGTTTGTGCTTTGTAATCATGTGCCTTCGTAAGGTAGTTGTCCCTACGCGGGATTTGGTATCTCCACTGCTCAATTTTCGGTGGCAGAGTGTACAGATGGCATTGCTCTCATCTGAGGCAGACACACAAAAAAATGTCCACACCGCTGAGCCCTGGGGTGATAGCACTTTGGTGGTGGCGGCCAACTGAGTGTTAAGTGGGGTGCCAGAATCAGAGCAGGAGGAGGAAGATATGTCACTCTTCCATGCGGAAGCTGAGAAAGATGAGGTGTTCTGTGTTAAATAGTCAACTATGTCCTGACAATATTGGGGGTTGATGGCACTTGCCTTCTTCTGAATACTGTCATTTGGTCGAGGGCCACACAACATCACGACAGCGCGACCTCGAACAGACCTGCCAGGTGGCCTGCCTCTGGCTCGGCCTTTTGTTTTGTCCATATTGAGGGGATGAAGTGAAAGGTATGCACTGACTTGACTAATACAATGTACGGTTACACAGGTGCAGTGAACAGGTATGCAGTGACTGCTGGCACAACAATGTGCAGTTACACAGGTGCAGTGAACAGGTTGCAGTGACTGGTATTACAAATGTGCAGCTGCCTGTCACACACACACACAGACTGCAATGACAGGTGCAATGACTGGTGGTATTAACAATGCATGCGCTCACGTAGGCATAGGTAGGTTGGTGCACTAAACAGTGAACAGGTGCAGTGATTGGGATTACAAATGTGCAGCTGCCTGTCACACACACAGGTAGTCACTGAATGTGCTGGGCCTGGCAGTGGTACAGTAGGAATTAAGGTGCCAAAGGCCAGCTGCGACTGACTGACAGGGCTGTATATAATGCAAGTGGGCCACACAAAAAAAAATAGATCACAAGAACAACATTAGCTCTCAAAAGAGCTGTTGAGGGGTGCTTTTTTTTAGCAATAAGTATCAGCAAGGAGCAAGCTAACAAGCCTACAAGAACCTAACTAAGCTTTCCCTATAGTTCTCTCTGCAGCAGCAGCAGCTATCACTTCTCTAATTACTGCAGGCACACGAGTGAGTCCAATGCCTGATGCTGCCTGCCTTTTATAAGGGGGGGTGGGGCTCCAGGAGGGAGTGTAGCCTGATTGGCTACAATGCGCCTGCTGACTGTGTTGTAGAGGGTCAAAGTTGACCTAAATGATGCACTATGGGGGCGACTCGAACTTCTGCAAAAGTTCACGGTTCTCTGCAATCGCAAACCACGGAAGATCGCCGGGAGCTGTTCACCGGCGAACAGTTCAGGCCATTTCTAACCCTTGGTTCAACATTTTTAGAATAGATATATGCATGGAAACACAACTGCACAATAACCCTTAAAGGATACCAGAGGTGGAAATCAAAATTGTTCTTTTACTTACCAGGGGCTACTTCAAGCCCCGATAAGCTTGTATGTTCCGCACTGTCCTCTCGGCCCTCATCCTTGCTTAGCTGTTCCTCCTGCTCCTGCAGCCGCATTGCCCGAGTCACGCAGTAGTGTGCATGCACTGTTGATTGGGTTCTGCGAACACGGTTATGAGGCTTGATGTAGTGAAAATGTGCAACAGGAGCGTGATCAAGGACGTGTCCCGCAGGCTAACATGCACGCAGTACTGCAAGACTCGGGCAATGCAGCTGCAGGAGTGGGACAAACAGCTGAGTGGGGAGGAGGACGAGGAGGATGGCAAGGGACACAAGCCTAGGGGGGATGATATCCCTTAACAATCCTCATACAAGCTCATATCTACCATGTTTGGTTGCTACCTAATGAGAGACAACTACTAAAGTAGTGCACTCCAGGTTTACCACAACACAAAGGCTCTCTAGGGCCCTTCAATGCTCTCCAATCCTAGGAAATCAGGGCTGTGTCTCAGACCTACATGTCTGTGCTCCTGATTGCAGAATATTCCATACGATCCGCACCATCAAAAAATGATGGTGCGGATCGTATGGAATATTCTACATTATACTTGTGACTCCAGAGGTGATTCCAGCACATCAGCTTTTTTATCCATTGGTGCAGTGGCTCTTACTACTTTATGTGCTCCTGATTGCAGTCATTATACTTTGCCTATTGTGCTGATTAGAAGAGCACACCAACAACATTTATATGTAATATATGTAAATTGATTATAGAAAGGACGTATGTGATCCCCTTCATATGTATCCTGTGTCTTATTCTTTTAATGGGTATGACTCTAACTTGGGTTCATCTTTACATTTCCATTTATAACAAATTTGATAGCAGAATATTGTATAGTGGTGGTCATCAGTAGGGATGAGCAAGAACATTTTTTAAGTTCGACCACACAACAATTTGGGCAGTTTTTGATTACCAAACTTTTTTGCAAAATTTTTTGCAAAATTGCAGCTGATTTCACCTTAAAATTTGCCTTTCACATTTTCGCAAATTAGCCAGCAGATTTCAGGGAGAATTGCATTGAAATCAACGGTGTCAACTTTAGCAAAGCCCCATTCATGCTATAATCACCAAATTTGCTAGGTAACAGATAATGTACCCAACCCAAACCAACAGTAGCAGAGCGCACAATATGCAACAATAAACGCCCCCCCCCCTCTTAAAAATTATCAGAAGACAGTATTTATTTTCCAACCCGCTCCGCCCCCCCCCCCCCCATCAAGGCACCCACCTCTTTCTCATTCTGTGTGCCACATATGCAGAGGGAGTGCAGTGGGGCAGGCATACTTGTCCACAGGCACTGTGTGTCCTCTTCTCCTCTTCACTCATGCCAGTGAGTGTGCATTAGCACCCCTCCAGCTCTTGATGCATGTCACATGACATCAGGAGCCTATTGAGGGATGCCAATGCACCCTCCCTAGCATTAGTGAAGAGAAGAACACCGTGCCCGGTGGAGCATTCGCTCTGCAGATATGGCACATAGGGGAGAGAGGCATGCACCCCGGCATGGGGGCATTTGGAAAATAAAGACTGCCCACTGATAATAGGAATCTGACAGAATTTGGCATTCCGACAAGTGTCTTTCCAATTTCCATGGAATTCCTCAGAAATCTGAATTTCCGACTTTCAAACTTTCCATGGAATGATTTTTTTTTGTTATTCTTGTCAATAAAGTTAGATAATTCTAACAAAAAAGTCAAAAACTTTTGTGATTGGCCTAAATTTTCTGTTGTATTGCAATTCCTGTGGTACAATACTGAATTTCTGATTGGCCCAATACTTCCAAGTCTTGTAATTGACCTGAAATATCCAAGGCTTGGTTATTCTGCGGAATTCTGATTTCTGCCTTCTGATTTCCACCATGGAAAACTGATATTGCATTAGAATTAGATTAAACTAGGAAATTGGAATTCCATGGAATTTAGAAGCTCATCCCTAGTGCATATTAAGTATTCCACTGTAGCATACTCTGCTTAGGAGAAAAGGGTCCTTTACTGGAACAGCATAAGAGTGCTTTGTTGTGCTCAGTGCAAAACCTTTGGAGCTAGAGCTTTATGTCATGCTACTCTTTGGAATGCATTTCCACGCCCAATCAAGACAACTCCAACCCTGGACACATTTCAATCAAAACTGAAAAGCCTCCTGTTTACCTGGCATTTACGATCACATAGCGTTTTTCCCCCTGTAACACATTACTATGTACTGATCTGAGACAGGCTTATGTTTATTGGGTCCTATGGGAGAGAAAAGTGCTTTACAAATGTTTTGTTGCTGTTGTAGTGAGTCAGACCTAAGTTTATTGACTTATAGTTGAGGCTATACAGTAACGGTATATGATTTTTTTTTCAAGCCTATTGAATTCAATGCATTTGGTTAAGGCTTCTTTCACACTAAGACATTGCGTTAGGTGCTACGTTAAGGTCACATAACGTGCACCTAACGCAACGCATGGTGGTGGTGGCAGAGGACGTTAGCAAAGAGCCGCGTTAAGTGGCTCTCTGATGTGTCCGTGATGCATACTATAGTACGCATGCGCTGGTGGAGACCACGTGAGGGAACACTTCACATCACGTGGTCCCGCCAGTGACGTCAGCACAGTGCAGTGAATATTAATTAGCCATGTGGTTAATTACTGCGCCTGTGCAGGCAGGCTAACGCGGCAAAGCCGCTCTAACGCCGTAGCATGCTGCACTTTAGATTGACGTGCAGTGTTACAATGTAACGCAACGTGGGCACTGTGAACAGCCCATTGCAGTTACATTGCTGTGCGGTGGGGAGTGTGACAGGCTGCACTAACGTGCGCCTGTAACGTCTCACTGTGAAAGCAGCCTAATATGAATTTTATGCATGCCCATAATTCTTTGCACATATAGTATCTATGCCAAAATATGTTAAAAATACTTAAGTGAATTCTGTGAACGCTGTTTTGCATTAGTGAGAGAATTATATGAAATCGAGACTACCCACGATCAGAATCATATTTGCAAAAAAATTGTGAAATGTCACAAAAGCAAAATTATCCATTGCGATCAACTCTACCACCCACATGTTACTAATAGGGTGATAGTACAAGTAATCGGGAAGAACTGAGAGGAACTACTAGCTAGTCTTTGACCCTGTTCACCCTCTTCCTGTGCTGCACCGAAGAGAGCAGAAAGAGGAGATGGACAAAATTGGCGATTTCTCTTTGCTGGGAAACAACTCCCACTCACATCTATAGTTTATACACATATCTTTCAGCTCTGGGTCTGACTATGTAAATAATGGCACAGTCCCCTATATATTTTTACTGCATGGTAAAATTAGGAATTGTAAAGAAGTGCTTTAGATAGAATTGTCTGCTATTCCATTCTGGTTTCTTTCATCTTAGTCAGTGTGGTCTATAATTTTAGACCTATTTATAGAGTAAAGTGCTAAAACAAACAAGCCTTGAAGACACCCACAAGTGAAGAAACCAGAAGGTCATTCAGGTTATGTCCTTGGCTGCAGAAGTTTGTTGCTATGGGAACATCAGCTTGATTGTTGTCAGTAGTGAATCTGTGAGAGTTTATTTGCGTTTGCATCATTTGCCCTTTTGTACCCATATCTTTACCATGAAGCTTACATTTTTAATCTTTTAAGATAACAGATTTTTTACTTAACTGGCTGCTGACATGGTGCAACAATCTACTTCCTTTAAGAAATTAAAAACAATGACTTCCTTTAAAGAGACTACACAGTCTAAATACACATTGCATGTATCACAGTCTGATAAAAAGTTATAAGGACCTGCTAGATGTTTTCCATGCAACTCACCTGAAGAACCATGTGTGCGCTGGCTTCCAGAATGTAGCCCCCTCCCTATCCTTGCAGAAAAATGTTATGGTGTTCTCTATACTCCAGATAGAGAGTGCCATAGAAGTGCCACAGATGGTCTCTGAAAGGGCATTGCTCTGTACCGAAAGCAAGTACACATGGATCAAAAGATAGCTTATGTCAATGGTTCCTGTGATTTTAACAACATCAGGTTAATCTAAAAGACAAAAGGAGGAACGGAGCCCAATGATGCAGAATCGTGTAAGATTTAGAGAAGCAAATTGCTAAGGATGTATATACTCAGAAATTCTTGCAACCATTGTCAAAGCAGGCAGGGAATTAACCACCCCTGCTTGGTTTTCAAGGTCTGTGACAGGAACTGGGTATTCGCACTCCGGAGGTTCTTTAGGACAACTAAAAAACTTTCACCTCTAAAAGAGATATGACAAGACACTTAAAACAGGTTCGGAGGCACCCAATGCATAAAACATAGGCTAATAAGCTGTTAATCTTATAAACAAAGAGGTAATCTGACAGAGAGAGAGGTGCTCATTCTTGCTACACAACCATAGCAGTTAAAGCAGAATGAAACCCAGCATTTTGTCTTTGCTCTAAAAAAATATTTACAGCATATTATATACTACCAGCATTTTTTTTTTTACTAGAACAGCATTCAATGGGCTTGATTCAGAAAAGGGTGCTAAGTGTTAGCACTCCAGTAAAAAGCCACTTTGCATGTGCTAACATGCTTTGCACGTGCTAAGTAGTTAGCACATGCAAACTACTTAGCACCGTAGTTAGCACATGAAACTACTTAGCACCCTAGTTTTTAAAAAAAAATCAGTGTTTATTCAACAAAGAAAAGGAACATATGACAGAATATGCAGTGTAGCAGTGCGCCTCCTAACTTTTCCAACAGTAGCTTCAGCATCAATTATCAGTGTGGAAGATGAGAGGTATTGTTAACAATAATATAATGATCGTCACATAATATATAGAGCTCAGATTGAATTTAAATTTCCAAATATTCTATCTTTTACAAGATCATAATTAGCAAGACCAGGGGTATCTAACCATGGAGCTTAGCACCCTAGTTAGCAGGGTGGTAAGTAGTGTTGGGCGAACATCTAGATGTTCGGGTTCGGGCCGAACAGGCCGAACATGGCCGCGATGTTCGGGTGTTCGACCCGAACTCCGAACATAATGGAAGTCAATGGGGACCCGAACTTTTGTGCTTTGTAAAGCCTCCTTATATGCTACATACCCCAAATTTACAGGGTATGTGCACCTTGGGAGTGGGTACAAGAGGAAAAAAAAATTTAGCAAAAAGAGCTTATAGTTTTTGAGAAAATCGATTTTAAAGTTTCAAAGGGAAAACTGTCTTTTAAATGCGGGAAATGTCTGTTTTCTTTGCACAGGTAACATGCTTTTTGTCGGCATGCAGTCATAAATGTAATACATATAAGAGGTTCCAGGAAAAGGGACCGGTAATGCTAACCCAGCAGCAGCACACGTGATGGAACAGGAGGAGGGTGGCGCAGGAGGAGAAGGCCACGCTTTGAGACACAACAACCCAGGCCTTGCATGAGGACAAGAAGCGTGCGGATAGCATGCTTTGTACCACCATGCAGTCATAAATGTAATAAAGATAAGTGGTTCAATAAACAGGGACCACGCGGCAACGCTAACCCAGCAGCAGCACACGTGATGGAACAGGAGGAGGCGCAGGAGGAGAAGGCCACGCTTTGTGAGACACAACAACCCAGGCCTTGCATGAGGACAAAAAGCGTGCGGATAGCATGCTTTGTACCGCCATGTAGTCATAAATGTAATAAAGATAAGAGGTTCAATAAACAGGGACCACGCGGCAACGCTAACCCAGCAGCAGCAGCAGCAGCAGCACACGTGATGGAACAGGAGGAGGCGCAGGAGGAGAAGGCCACGCTTTGTGAGACACAACAACCCAGGCCTTGCATGAGGACAAAAAGCGTGCGGATAGCATGCTTTGTACCGCCATGTAGTCATAAATGTAATAAAGATAAGAGGTTCAATAAACAGTGACCACGCGGCAACGGTAACCCAGCAGCAGCAGCAGCACACGTGATGGAACAGGAGGAGGCGCAGGAGGAGAAGGCCACGCTTTGTGAGACACAACAACCCAGGCCTTGCATGAGGACAAAAAGCGTGCGGATAGCATGCTTTGTACCGCCATGTAGTCATAAATGTAATAAAGATAAGAGGTTCAATAAACAGGGACCACGCGGCAACGGTAACCCAGCAGCAGCAGCAGCAGCAGCAGCACACGTGATGGAACAGGAGGAGGCGCAGGAGGAGAAGGCCACGCTTTGTGAGACACAACAACCCAGGCCTTGCATGAGGACAAAAAGCGTGCGGATAGCATGCTTTGTACCGCCATGTAGTCATAAATGTAATAAAGATAAGAGGTTCAATAAACAGGGACCACGCGGCAACGGTAACCCAGCAGCAGCAGCAGCACACGTGATGGAACAGGAGGAGGCGCAGGAGGAGAAGGCCACGCTTTGTGAGACACAACAACCCAGGCCTTGCATGAGGACAAAAAGCGTGCGGATATAGCAGCAATGCTTTTTGCCGCCATGCAGTCATAAATGTAATACAGATGAGAGGTTCAATAAACAGGGACCGGAAACGCTAAACCATCCCAGATGTTCATCGGTCATGTTACTTGGTTGGGGTCCAGGAGTGTTGCGTAGTCGTTTCCAATCCAGGATTGATTCATTTTAATTTGAGTCAGACGGTCTGCATTTTCTGTGGAGAGGCGGATACGCCGATCTGTGATGATGCCTCCGGCAGCACTGAAACAGCGTTCCGACATAACGCTGGCTGCCGGGCAAGCCAGCACCTCTATTGCGTACATTGCCAGTTCGTGCCAGGTGTCTAGCTTCATGCCCGGTTTCAGGTCCAGCGGTGCCAGCCACAAATCCGTCTGTTCCTTTATTCCCCTCCAAATTTCCTCCCCTGTGTGCTGCTTATCCCCAAGGCAGATCAGCTTCAGCAACGCTTGCTGACGCATGCCAACAGCTGTGCTGCACTGCTTCCACGATCCTACTGCTGCTGGTGCTGGGTTAGCATTTCCGGATGAGGTACAGCTTTGAGATGCGTTGGAGGAGAAGGAGTCAGAGAGGTAGGTGCTGCTGTTGTTATCCAGCTGTTTGCGGCGTGGGCAACACCCGCGCCGTAGCAGGTGAGGAATCGCTGCCAGGCTCCACAAGGTTCACCCAGTGCGCGGTAAGGGAGATGTATCGACCCTGGCCGAACGCACTCGTCCAGGTGTCAGTGGTGAGGTGAACCTTGCAGGCAACGGCATTCTTCAAGCTTCGGGTTATTTAGCTGACCACGTGCTCATGCAACTCAGGCACTGCAGAGCGCGCAAAGTGGTAGCGGCTGGGAACCACGTAACGTGGGATGGCCACTGACATCATGCCCTTGAAGCTGTTTGTCTCCACCACTCGATATGGCAGCATTTCGCAGGCCAGAAGCTTGGCTATGCTGGCTGGCTGTTACTGCCACGGCCCGGGGGTCATTTGCTGGCAATTTCCTCTTGTGCTCAAACATCTCAGAAACAGACAACTCAACCGTAGCGCTGCACACCGAAGGGCTGTTGGTTGTTGTGTTTGATGAACACTGGGAGACCTCAAGAGCACTAGTCCGGAAAGTGACAGTGTCAGCATCGTCTGATGTTTGTGAATGTTGTGAACCACGCAATGGCTGGGCTACTGCTGCTGCTGAGGCGGGTCTGGTGGTGAGTCTGGTGAACCCAAGGGAGGCAGTGTTGCTGGTGGTACCCTGTCCTGCCGCGTTTGCCCACAGAGTGGGATGTTTGGATAGAATGTGGCGGCTCATGCTGGTGGTGGAGAGGTTGTTAATACTTTTCCCCCTGCTCAGGCGGGTCTTGCACACCTTGCAAATCGCCATGGTAACATCCTCAGTGCAGTCTTCAAAGAAAGCCCAGACTTTAACTGGCTGAGGACTCGGACCTCGTGCGTGATGTGCTGGTGCTGCTTAACCCACTGCTGGACGCTTGAGAGGTCATCCAAGTAATTATCTGGTCCTGTTCTTTTGGATCTGTGAGGGTTGTTGTCCTGGACAACATGGGCAGTATTGAGTGGGTTTTCTTGGGTGCTCCCCTGTGGCCTGTACGTGAACCGTCAGGGGAAACACCTCTTCCCTTGCCCCTCCCTCTTTCACCGGATTTCTTCCTCATTTCACTTATCCTTAAAGTACACGCTGACTGGCAGCAGTACAGTGGCAGTACAGAAATGCTATACAGTGGTGGGTGAGCGGTGTACCACTATTGTCAGCAGTGACACAGAGCACAATGCTATACAGTGGCGGGTGAGCGGTGTACTACTGTTCCCAGCAGACACAGAGTGGAAGTAAACACAATGCTATATAGTGTGGCTGAGCCGTGTACACAGAGTGGCATTAAACACAATGCTATATAGTCTGCTATATAGTCACCCCGAACAGGGTGATGTTCTGCAGAACCCGAACAGTGGCAAACACTGTTCGCCCAACACTACTGGGAGGGAACGCAGATTTTAGTACCTAAACACACGATACAACATGTTTTCCGGGGTCGGACTCTGAGGCACATACAGATGGTCCCGATCATCATCCTCATCATACAACTCTTCTCCTGAGTCTGACCCACCCACCACCTCTGCCACCCCAACATCCCCAGACACAGACCCCTCATCGTCCTCAACATTAACTTGGGATGCTGGCCTGAGCCAGACCTCCTCCTCCACATCAGGCCCCATCATCTCCTCAATGGCAGCCCTCATTAATCGCTCTGGCGACGGACTGATGGACACAACGTTCTCCTCCGGGGAGGGCTGCTGCTGACCACTGGCTGCTGGGGTGGATGTTATAGCTTGCGTGGGGCGTTGGCTGTTGCTGTTGTTGGGAGTGCTGCTCACAGCGGAGGTCTCTGGGGAACTCATGTTGAGCTCATATAGTGGTTGACGGTGAGTGGAGTATTACTGATCCCAGCAATATACACACTGACTGGCAGAGTACGCAATGCTATATAGTGTGGCTGAGCGGTGTACACAGAGTGGCAGTAAACACAATGCTATATAGTCTGGCTGAGCGAGCGGTGTACTACTGTTCCCAGCAGAATCAGAGTGGCAGTAAACAATGGTATATAGTCTGGCTGAGCGGTGTACATAGAGTGTCAGTAAACAATGGTATATAGTCTGGCTGAGCGAGCGGTGTACTACTGTTCCCAGCAGAATCAGAGTGGCAGTAAACAATGGTATATAGTCTGGCTGAGCGGTGTACATAGAGTGTCAGTAAACAATGGTATATAGTCTGGCTGAGCGAGCGGTGTACTACTGTTCCCAGCAGAATCAGAGTGGCAGTAAACAATGGTATATAGTCTGGCTGAGCGGTGTACACAGAGTGTCAGTAAACAATGGTATATAGTCTGGCTGAGCGGTGTACACACAATGCTATATAGTCTGCTATATAGTGTCAGTAAACAATGGTATATAGTCTGGCTGAGCGGTGTACACAGAGTGTCAGTAAACAATGGTATATAGTCTGGCTGAGCGAGCGGTGTACTACTGTTCCCAGCAGAATCAGAGTGGCAGTAAACAATGGTATATAGTCTGGCTGAGCGGTGTACACAGAGTGTCAGTAAACAATGGTATATAGTCTGGCTGAGCGGTGTACACACAATGCTATATAGTCTGCTATATAGTGTCAGTAAACAATGGTATATAGTCTGGCTGAGCGAGCGGTGTACTACTGTTCCCAGCAGAATCAGAGTGGCAGTAAACAATGGTATATAGTCTGGCTGAGCGGTGTACACAGAGTGTCAGTAAACAATGGTATATAGTGTGGCTGAGTGGTGTACACAGAGTGTCAGTAAACAATGGTATATAGTCTGGCTGAGCGGTGTACACAGAGTGTCAGTAAACAATGGTATATAGTCTGGCTGAGCGAGCGGTGTACTACTGTTCCCAGCAGAATCAGAGTGGCAGTAAACAATGGTATATAGTCTGGCTGAGCGGTGTACACAGAGTGTCAGTAAACAATGGTATATAGTGTGGCTGAGTGGTGTACACAGAGTGTCAGTAAACAATGGTATATAGTCTGGCTGAGCGGTGTACACAGAGTGGCAGTAAACACAATGCTATATACTCTGGCTGAGCGAGCGGTGTACTACTGTTCCCAGCAGACACAGAACAGTAAACAGAATGCTATATAGTGTGGCTGAGCGAGCGGTGTACCACTATTCCCAGCAGACACAGAACAGTGAACAGAATGCTATATAGTGTGGCTGAGCGAGCGGTGTACCACTATTCCCAGCAGACACAGAACAGTAAACAGAATGCTATATAGTGTGGCTGAGCGAGCGGTGTACCACTATTCCAAGCAGACACAGAACAGTGAACAGAATGCTATATAGTGTGGCTGAGCGAGCGGTGTACCACTATTCCCAGCAGACACAGAGTGGCAGTAAACAGAATGCTATATAGTGTGGCTGAGCGAGGTACACAGAGTGGCAGTAAACAGAATGCTATATAGTGTGGCTGAGCGAGCGGTGTACCACTATTCCCAGCAGACATAGAACAGTGAACAGAATGCTATATAGTGTGGCTGAGCGAGCGGTGTACCACTATTCCCAGCAGACACAGAACAGTGAACAGAATGCTATATAGTGTGGATGAGCGAGCGGTGTACCACTATTCCCAGCAGACACAGAACAGTAAACAGAATGCTATATAGTGTGGCTGAGCGAGCGGTGTACCACTATTCCCAGCAGACACAGAACAGTGAACAGAATGCTATATAGTGTGGCTGAGCGAGCGGTGTACCACTATTCCCAGCAGACACAGAACAGTGAACAGAATGCTATATAGTGTGGCTGAGCGAGCGGTGTACTACTGTTCCCAGCAGACACAGAACAGTACACAGAATGCTATATAGTGTGGCTGAACGAGCGGTGTACTACTGTTCCCAGCAGACACAGAACAGTACACAGAATGCTATATAGTGTGGCTGAACGAGCGGTGTACCACTATTCCAAGCAGACACAGAACAGTGAACAGAATGCTATATAGTGTGGCTGAGCGAGCGGTGTACCACTATTCCCAGCAGACACAGAGTGGCAGTAAACAGAATGCTATATAGTGTGGCTGAGCGAGGTACACAGAGTGGCAGTAAACAGAATGCTATATAGTGTGGCTGTGCAAGCGGTGTACTACTATTCCCAGCAGACACAGAGTGGCAGTAAACAGAATGCTATATAGTGTGGCTGAGCGAGGTACACAGAGTGGCAGTAAACAGAATGCTGAGCGAGCGGTGTACTACTATTCCCAGCAGCGACACACAATGACTGGGGGGGACCCTGGCTAGCGTGGCTGGAGCGCGAACTACCCTGCCTGCCTACCCAAAGCTAAACCCACAGACAAATGGCGGAGATATGACGTGGTTCGGGTATTTATTTACCCGAACCACGTGACAGTTCGGCCAATCAGAGCGCGTTCGGGTCCGAACCACGTGACCCGTTCGGCCAATCACAGCGCTAGCCGAACGTTCGGGGAACGTTCGGCCATGCGCTCTTAGTTCGGCCATATGGCCGAACGGTTTGGCCGAGCACCGTCAGGTGTTCGGCCGAACTCGAACATCACCCGAACAGGGTGATGTTCTGCAGAACCCGAACAGTGGCGAACACTGTTCGCCCAACACTAGTGGTAAGTAGTAGTTTGCATGTCCTAACTACGGTGCTAAGTAGTTTGCATGTGCTAACTATGGTGCTAAGTTTGCATGTGCTAACTACGGTGCTAAGTAGTTTGTATGTGCTAACTACTTAGCACCCTAGTTAGCATGCCCAAAGCCTTTAGGCGTGCTAATTGGGTTAGCACCGTTTACTGAATCGAGCCCAAAGAGTTACATACAAGACTTGAAGGTTCAGTGCAGCGAAATCTGGACGCATCCGAAGTGGAGATAATGTTATCTTGTGTTTACTTAATTGTATCAAGTGAGGAATGTGACACATTCTCTGACTGTGCAGAAGCTCCTGGACACAGACAGACATTCAAAGCATTTCTGCCCTGAATACATAATGAATAAAACCAGTTATGAATAAAATGCAAAGTCAGCTCTCAAAGAAAAAAACTGTACTTTTGGGAACTTGTAATTTCTAAATGAATAATAATGCAAATGCAAATATGATAACCGTATGGCATATAAAAAGTAGGGAAGCATGTTTTTATTGAATATTATGTCAGGGTTTTATACCACTTTAAGGCACCTGTTTTTCACCTGAGAAAGCAGACAAACACCTGCAAAATGCGTTGTAAATATTATTTGCTTGAATAAAATACCTTCTTTCAATAAACTGGTCCAAATTCTTCAAGAGAGGTAAGATTACCTCTCCTTTTATAAGATTAACAGCTTATTAGCCTAACTTTTATCTTTTATGCATTGGGCGCTTCCACCCCTGTTTTAAAGGGGAACTGAAGTAAGAGGTATACGGAGGCTGCCATATTTATTTCCTTTTCATCAATACCAGTTGCCTGGCAGCTCTGCTGGTCTATTTCTCTGCAGTAGTATCTGAATAACACCAGAAACAAGCATGCAGCTAGTCTTGTCAGATCTGACTTTAAAGTCTGAAACACCTGATCTGCTGCATGCTTGTTCAGGGGGTATGTCTAATAGTATTAGAGGCAGAGGATCAACAGGGCTGCTAAGCAACTGGTATTGCTTAAAAGGAAATAAACATGGCAGCCTCCATATACCTCTCTCTTCAGTTCCCCTTTAAGTGTCAGGTGCACATGGGGTTGGAGAGTGAGTTACATCAAAATCACCCAGCAGATCATTATGGCTTTTTATCAGAATGTGATACATGCAGTCATGGGCGTAGCAATCACCCCTGCCATCGCAGACGCTGCTTCACAGCAGAACACTCTCTGCTGCCCTTCGCCGACTCCTGATCATGTGACCTGAATGGGGTTCCGGGACCAATGTTATCATTTGCGCAGGGGGGCCCTATAAGTCTAGTCATACGCCCCTGCATGCAATATTTATTTAGATAGTATAGTCTCTTGGTTAGTAGAGTTAGTAGAGTTAGTTGTGGAGCATATCTACTGACGTAAAAGTTTCAAAAGCTTACAAGAAAACTATGTACAGACAGTCAAAAAAAATCAATCATTTAGAGTTGTGACCTGCTAATGCACATTACATGGCTCAAATGTGGTTCACTGTAACAATTATTATATTATGTAAAAAAAATACAAGCATTACATATTACTTGGTAAATACAATACAACCGGCAGTAAAGGAATAAGTTTGGAATTAAAAGCATGGGACATTTTGCAGCTATAAAAAGTAATGTGGAAACTACTTCCATGGTCCACTCTTGTCTCTGCCACTGTCAACACCTTTTGTCCCTACTGTAATGGGATTGTAGGCCACACTTGTTGAAAAACTTACTCTAATAATTAAGAACACAAACTCCAGGCTGCGCTTTTAAAGGCCGTGGCCAACTTTATTGGTTTTAATACTTTAACCTATTTTGGTTCCTGGACGTAGTTTCTACGTCCAGGAACCATGCGCGCTACCGCGCACCCCCGCGGCCGATCGTGCGCGTGCACGCGCACTCCCGGCCGCGGATTCGGTAGCCAAGGAATCAATGTATTGGGCTATGGAGCCCGATCATTGATTCCTCTCCCCCGCTGAAAAATCGACAGCTTCTCTCGGAAGCTGAGCTTTTTCTGGCCGTCTCCTTCCCGATGCGTCACTCTAAGCGCGTGCTACGCTTAGAGTGACGTCATGTAAACAAACTCATGGCCGCCATCTTGTGGCCAAAAAGTAATACTACACCTGAAAAAACAAAACAAAAAGAATTAACACACATTTACATTATAAATCTATTGTTTACCTCCCACCCTCCCAAAAGTACCCAAATAAAATGTTTAGTATAAAAAAAAAACCATTACAATAAAAAAAAAAAAAAAACATGTAAATATTTACCTAAGGGTCTAAACTTTTAAAATATCAATGTAAAGATGAAATATTTCTATATTTTTTTTATTTTAAACTTGTAAATGGTGATAGATGCAAAATGGAAAAAATGCACCTTTATTTCCAAATATATTGTCGCCATACATTGTGATAGGGACATAATTTTAACGGTATAATAACCGGGACATATGGACAAATACAATACGCGAGTTTTAATTATGGAGGCATGTACTATTTTAAAACTATAACTAGCCGACCCACGGCGTAGCATACGCCGCATAAGAGGGTAGAGGGCAGGAAGGGGGTATTGGGCACAGCGGCGGGGAGGGGGGTTGGACCCCCCTCAACTGGGGCCCCCATGTGTGCTCTACCTCCAGCTTAAACTCAGGAGGAACCCCCCCCCTCAACTGGGTCCCCCATGTGCACTCCCCCTCCAGCTTAAGCTCAGCAGGAACCCCCCCCCCTCACCTGGGTCCCCCATGTGCACTCCCCCTCCAGCTTAAACTCAGGAGGAACCCCCCCCTCACCTGGGTCCCCCATGTACCCTCCCCCTCCTGCTTAAGCACAGTAGCAGCCACCACTATTAGTGAGAGGCAGCGGGCGGGGATGACTCACCTCTTCCGTGTTCCATCGTGCGTTCCACTGTCGTCACTTCCTGCAATGCCGCACACTGTATTGGTGTAATTTGTCTTTTTAAAACAGAAGGAAATATGCAATAATTCAGCTATAAGTGAACATTTGTGGTTACCCACAATGCACTGCTACTAAATATGCAAATTACCCCTTTTCCCCCTTGGTAAGCCAAGCAAGCATATAGCTTTAAATTTTACACAGTCATATCAAACCCACATGTAGACAGCCTGTTTCAGACTTTTGATCCTCATCAGTTAATGGCAGGGATTGATACGGCTGTATGAGATAGGGCTTGGACCAGTACAACAGAGTAACCAAGCAGCTCAGGGTGACCCAAACCACTCGGAATGTATAGGGGGATAAAAGGGACCAAAAAGACCTCCTACTAAAAAAAAGCAAAGCTTGGTGTAATTTGCCTTCCTAAAACAGAAGGAAATATGCAATAATTCAGCTATAAGTGAACATTTGTGATTACCCACAATGCACCGCTACTAAATATGCAAAATATTTCTTTTCACCCTTGGTAAGTAAAGCAAGCCTATAGCTTTAAGTTTTACACAGTCATATCAAACCCACATGTGACAGCCTATTTCAGACATTTGGTCCTCATCAGTACATAGCAGGGATTGATAAGGCTGTATGAGATAGGGCTTGGACCAGTACAACAGAGTAACCAAGCAGCTCAGGGTGACCCAAACTACTAAAAATGTATAGGTGGATAAAAGAGACCAAAAAGCCCTCCTACTAAAAAAAAAAGCAAAGCTTGGTGTAATTTGCCTTTTTAAAACAGAAGGAAATCTGCAATAATTCAGCTATAAGTGAACATTTGTGGTTACCCACAATGCACTGCTACTAAATATGCAAATTATCCCTTTTCACCCTTAGTAAGCCAAGCAAGCATCCAGAACCACTGGTGTATAGCAAGCCTATAACTTTAAATTTTACACAGTCATATCAAACCCACATGTAGACAGCCTGTTTCAGACTTTTGATCCTCATCAGTTCATGGCAGGGATTGATACGGCTGTATGAGATAGGGCTTGGACCAGTACAACAGAGTAACCAAGCAGCTCAGGGTGACCCAAACCACTCGGAATGTATAGGGAGATAAAAGGGACCAAAAAGACCTTCTACTAAAAAAATCAAAGCTTGGTGTAATTTTCCTTCTTAAAACAGAAGAAAATCTGCAATAATTCAGCTATAAGTGAACATTTGTGATTACCCACAATGCACCGCTACTAAATATGCAAAATATTTCTTTTCACCCTTGGTAAGTAAAGCAAGCCTATAGCTTTAAGTTTTACACAGTCATATCAAACCCACATGTGACAGCCTATTTCAGACATTTGGTCCTCATCAGTACATAGCAGGGATTGATAAGGCTGTATGAGATAGGGCTTGGACCAGTACAACAGAGTAACCAAGCAGCTCAGGGTGACCCAAACTACTAAAAATGTATAGGTGGATAAAAGAGACCAAAAAGCCCTCCTACTAAAAAAAAAGCAAAGCTTGGTGTAATTTGCCTTTTTAAAACAGAAGGAAATCTGCAATAATTCAGCTATAAGTGAACATTTGTGGTTACCCACAATGCACTGCTACTGAATATGCAAATTATCCCTCTTTGCCCTTGGTTTGATTTGACACTACTTCGTCTTCTTGCTTGGACCAGCCCCTTCTTCTTGCTTGGAACGGCCCTGGGGGCAGGGCGCTACTTCTTCTTCTTGCTTGAAGGTTGAGGCACTTACTCTATTATATATATAGATGGCTGAAAACTGAGAAATAATGAATGTTTCCATTTTTTTCTTATTCTTCCTGTTAAAATGCATTTACAGTAAAGTGGCTCTTAGCAAAATGTACCCCCCAAAGAAAGCCTAATTGGTGGCGGAAAAAACAAGATATAGATGAGTGCATTGTGATAAGTAGTGATAAAGTTATAGGCTAATGAATGGGAGGTGAACATTTCTCACGTGAAAACGACGGAACCTGAATGGGTTAATCTATGAGGTCCATAACTTTTTTAATTAAACTTTATGTAGACATAAACCATTTGAAATAACATAACTTCCTGTTCTTTTGATCCACCATCACGGATCAGACCAAATATAAGCATAACAAATTCCATTTGGACCCCAACAAGACCGGGTTTCATCTTCTTCACTAATAAAGACTTGACCACAACGAAATCTCTTGTGCATCAGGGAGTGGTGCGTGGGGAGCTTGTCACAGCAGAACAGGCCACTTATATACACCCTACTTGCTCCTGATTTGCTCCTGCAACAATGTTGTACCCCAGCAACACCTAGGCAGAAAAGCACCTCTACCTGTGCCGACCCATCCTCATTCTAGCTACAATTTACTCCCTGCCAACCTGTCTCAGAGCAGTCTGACCAATCAGGCTGCCTGTTACCTCAGAGAGGGGAAAAAGAGTCCTCTCATGACAAAGTAATATCACCTCACAGGTAGCCACATTCCCATGTAGGGCCAATTTTATGCAATGTGGCCCTTTTCATTAATGTGGATGTAGTCTGGCCTTTATTGTTCTTCCAATATAGTTTGGGAGCCACTTGGTCACTCTGACTGACCCACTGAAAAGCTAAATCTGCAGATTGCAGGAAGCTATCTATAGTCACTTATTACAAAAAGTTAATTTCTCCACCACTTTGCTTCTATACACTGTTTAAATGTACTCATCTATCTGATTGTTCTTCAGATTTGCCTTGTTCAGTTTTGGGCTTTAATGTTTAGGCCCATACACACAGGCTGACTGATGTTGCCCGTCAGGGTTTGGGACCTTATTCCTCAGCCAACATTGCTGGGCTGGGCTGTAGAGATGTGGAGTCAGCTGTACAGCTGATGATACATTCTGTTGCTGTATGGGAAGGTGGAGAGATGGCAGAGTTGTACTCGCGATATCACGCTGTGGGTGGCATGCATAATGCCACCAACTGTTGCTCGACTGAGTTGACCTGCTGGGTTGATTGCGATGGTCACTTGCTGGGGGCTGCTGTAGACATGTCAGAGTTTCAGCTGAGGTGGACATTCTGGTGAGTGCGGCACGGAATCCCTTTTGCTGCTCTCCTGGCATTTTCCTACCAGTCTTTTTATTTTGAGAGAGAAAAAGTTGTAGCTCACTTAATTAAGTTTTATAGCTTGCATATTTGGATCTCACAAATGCATTGCCAATTAAAGCAGATCTCAACACACATAAAACTAGGTTAGCGCTGAGGGGCTACTCATGTATCCATGGATATGTGCAACTGACAAATCTATGTTTATGTATTCGGTGTCAAGTGTTTCATCTGATTCATGTGTTCTGCTTTCTCTCTATTTTGACCTTGTCAAAGTCTATCAAGAGGCATTTTGGTGTCTGCACATCAGCTGTGCCACAAGCTTGTACGACATTAGGGTGGTACATCAGGAAGAGCTACTGAAGAGCTTGCAGGAGCCACACACCTGTTAAGGCTTGCTTCTACAATAAATTGTGTCTATGGCATGATACTTTTTTTTGTTTTTTTTTACACATATCAGAGACCACATTGGCACACTTGTGATTTTGGTTTTTGTTTCTATTAAGGGGATATTGAAAAACATGTGAGAACCACATTTATATTTATGTCAATGCATTTTTGATTCCCCTTTGTTTACTAAAACAAAAATGTGAACGGCAGCATGCGGTGCAATTGTGTATGCACACAAATTATCTCATTGGAGTATACTCGGAATGCTGTGATCAATTCACAGAATGTCTTTATGACCACATGACTTTGGACTACACTGCAATTGATAGTAGAAATCCTCTGCTATCTCCTCTGCCTCCCTACACTGCCCTCTAGTGAGTGATACACAATCTGACATTGCCTTTGTTGCCTACTTGTGATATATTCACAGCATACTGATCTTAGCTTTATGCTTCACTACCATGGTAGCAGACATCCTCTGCCATCTCTTTTTCCTCCCTGCCTCCCTGTAAGTGAAAATCCACATTCTCAGTAGGGTATACAACTCCCTACACTGACTCCTACCTGCTTAAATCGGCTCGGAGCACTTCCAATCCACTAATTAATTTGCAGGTTAAAGGACTTCCGATGTGAAGTCACAAATCTACTTTTTTACTCACCTCGCAGCAATCTGAGTATCTTGGTGCAGCACTGGTCCCTCCGCGTTGTCCCGCTGGCCACCCGTGATGATCACGACTCCAGCAGGTCGGCTCTTCTGCACCTGCACGGGCATTCATTCCCCATGCGCCCATGTCATTTGGCACGTAACGCACCTGCACAGTAGTTGTGCGCAGGTGCAGTATGCGCCACATGACGTGGAAGACCCAACCCGCCGGCGGGTCATCACAGGCAGCCAGCAGGACAACGCGGAGGGGCTGGGGTTACCGCGAGGGACTCAGACGGCTGCGAGGGGCTGGAAGAAGCTCCAGGTGAGTCAAAAATGTAGATTTGTTACTTCACATTGGAAGTCGTTTTAAAAAGGAAAAAACAAAAACAAAAAATAAGCAAACAGTGCCAAAGTGGGAGCTCAATTATGGGCCCCTATGGGAAAATACATGTCCTTGCAAAATAAATGGAAATTGCATGTGCTTTCCAAAATGCATAGAACCAGGAGCTAGTAGTTAAAACAAAGTCATGACTGGTACAAATGCAAAACGGAAGCCCTGGCAGAACTCCTGTCAGTACGACAGAGACAATGAACACTCCGCTAGTCAAACAGTTTTCTGTTTGTAACATTCAGTGCATAAGTTATGCAGCCTCTCTCAGTATAAAGGTACACTTGTTTGTAGGACATAAACGCGGTTTAACAAAATATGACAGCCGAATATGAATCAAATTCTTGTACGGCTTATCCTTATTTGCTCAGTCTGCTCATGTCACTTCAGATTGGGTTACACAGAGAGATCACTTTGCCTGCTACGAGGGTGCAGGACACGATTCAGCTCAGCTTCTTCCTGCAAAGCACTTCTATAAACATTGTTCCACTGTAACAATAAACATATCTGTTACAGGACTTCACGCTTCACTGAGTCTGCACAAATCGCCAAGAGAGTAATTGCTACAAGTTCCTTTTCCCAATACACCTGCAATTTTTTTTATATTCTATTTATTCTTTTCTTGTTATTCAATGTGTGCCCAATCTTCCATGTAACAGTTTAATGCCCCCATTCAGGAACCCTGACCTTTGTGTCCTTTCAAATTTCCTGAACCGCAAATAACCAAATAATGTAAGAATATTTCAAAGGCCTTTTTTTTTTTGGAATGAAGGTATGAGTTAACAGCAGGGGAATTCTTTGCCTTGTCAGAGAAAATATAGATACAATTACATTGAAGAATGTTTTTAAACTACAAACATCTTTCCAACAGGGCTGGTCACAAATACAGTAGAAATCAAATAACCACCCATGCAAACAAGCTACAGCCACTAGATATGCCGTTTTTTACTTCTTACATTAACATGCTTTTGGAGCTCCTTCCTGCTGTTCAGTTGCCACATTGGCTGGGGGAAAATGTCTTTCTTGAAGTGACAAGGTTCACAGCAAAGACACACCCCGCATAATAAACATATAGACTTGCTTTTGATTCAAAAGCAAATGCATAACAAGTAGATAATTTCAGCAAATGTCCTTTACCTTAAAGCATAAGTAGACTTATTACACAAATACAAAAGTAGGGCCCTCACACATAGGGCTCGATTCACAAATGTGTGGTAACTGCTATCACAGCAGTTATCATGTGAGCTGCCACGTGCAAAGGGTTTCACGCAAACAGTGCGACTTCACGTGACAAGCAGAGGTTTGCACGTGATCACGTGCGCGTTTCACATGAAAAGCGCACGTGATCGCGCGCAAACCTCTGCTTATCACATGAAGTCACGCTGTTCGCATGAAACCCTTGCCACGCAGCAGTGAATCGAGCCCATACTGTGTATGAAATGATTATTTTGCACTGTATATAGCATAAAGTACGCAGTAATGCAAAAGTATTTTGGTTTTGAAACTAAAAGGCCTTACTTTCATGTTCTTCAAGCTGTGGTCACATGATTATGCCCACAGAAAGCATGCATTTGAATTCCTGAGCACAAAACAATAATGATGATGTTAATGAATATGACCAGTTGAATGTAGTTAGGGCTATACTAGGCAGACAAACAGCAGTGCTGATGAATGCCTGGTATCTAATGCCGGGAATACACGGCTCGATTCTGAGCCATTTAGATGGCTCGACAGATAATTTCCAACATGCCCAATCTCCGGCCCGATCGTTTCGCCTCTCGATTCCGCATTGAAGACAATGCAAAAAGATAAAAAAAAAAACAAGCGGAAGATAAGAGAATCAGCTCTAGAATCGAGTGGGGAATCGATCGAGCGGGAGAATCGAGCTGCAAAATCGAGCCATGCATGCCCAGCATAAGATTACAATGAGTAATTGAGCAGAAAAAGCCACACAACACAAATCATTGTTTATGAAGATGAACAGTTACATGTAGTTAGGGCTATACTATGCAAAGAAGCAGCAGTGCTGCTCGTTGCCTATTGTAGTATGCTGCAGTTGAAAATCTAGCCTCACAAACAGCATAACCTAAAGAGGATGATGAGTGTTTTGCAAAACACAGCTATACACTAACAAAAGATGAACCTGACACAGCACCTCCCACACCCCACTCCATAGCAGGATACTTGGCCCACCCTCCCATATTTTAAATATTCTATCTCAACAGTAGCTCTGACCTAACTAACCAAAACAACTGAGCAGCAGTAGTGTTGACGAGTTCCGAATATTTCAATTTGCAGCCTCATTCCAAATTCTTCTGATCGGAACCTGAATTTTTGCAGATGGGCACCACAGTAGTGAATGTTAACTCATCATTGTCAGTGCCGCTAGCCACTGTGCTTCACATCATCACGTTCCAACTCTCATATTCTTCCTCTTAAAGGAGGCTGTATGTAAGAGGTGGATCGTGACAGCCAGGGAGGACAGCACAAAGGGAGCAGCAAAAAGGGTGAATTACATTCCCTGCCGGTGTGCATGCACAAAGATTCAGGTTTTGATCAGAAGAATTCAAAAACGAGGCTCCGAATTTAAATATTCAGAACACATCTACACTACTGAGAAGAATGGATTAAAGTAGAACATGGTAGCTATTTTATATACCCCTGTATGGGACCATATACCAGGTGATAAAAGTATCAAGGGGAACACCTGTGAATGCAGCAATGATTTCTACAATCACCTGCTTATTCCTAAATCCTGGCCTTTAAATGGCTGCTGCTATAGACCATGAAATAAAGCCTGACTATTTTTGCCACGAACATCACTGTTATTCACTTTAACCTTTTAATAAACCAAATGAGTGATATTTGTGAGGACTTTGATTTTGACCCCAATCCTAATACCAACGCTGCTATTAGTATGTTTTTATTTTATGTGATTGTGATCAGTGTTCTTTAAAGTGAAACTGAAGCGGAAAAAAACCTTATGATAGAATGAATTGTATGTGTAGTACAGATAATTCATAGAACATTAGTAGCAAAGAAAAGTGTCTCATATTTTTATTTTCACGCATATAGCTTTTTTTTTTTATAACATTGCATCATTCTCTAATATTTGATGTTCACAAACTATACTCTGTATTTTAAATTATGAAACAGAGCAGGAAAGTTCAAAGAGTCATTTTAGCTCTGCATTAAAACCTTAAACAAACAAGAAATACTGAGAGACAGGTTGAGATAAGTGCTTTAGAAAATAGCATTGCTATCTGACTAAATTAGTCGAAGAGTTCAGAGAAGTTCTTTTGCATAGATAACTGTAACGATCGGTGAAGCACAGAGAGGATCTGATTACCGGTGATCTGCAGTATCACTGGGAATACAGATGTATACCAGATTATAAGTGATCTGCAGTATCACCGATAATCCGATATACCAGCTAGCCTCTGTTCACCTGAGTAGAGTGTAGTGTTTTGGTGTAACAGTAACACTTTGAGGACAAAGCCTCTGCGCAGTCAGGAGTACTGCACGTATTCCTTCCGCAGACCTGGACTCTCCAAGACGGGAGGAGTCAGGCTGACAGTAGGAAGGATTGTCTGAAAGTAACCCTCTGGAGGCAGAGTCACTAGCAGAACGGGGAACCGCCTCTAACAGTAAGGTCGGTTCTCGAGGTCGGACAAGCCAGGTCGTACACACACGGACAGATAAAGTACAAGATCAGGAGGCAAAGGTGGGGTCTAGGTACAGGCAGGGGTCGGCAACAGGGTATCAGATATATCGAGGCACAAGATCAGGAGGCAGAAGCAGGGTCTTAGGACGAGCCGGGGTTCGGCAACAGAGTATCAGAAATATCGAGGTACAAGATCAGAGTTCAGGAGGATAGTCAGGCAGGCGAAAGGTCAAAACAGATAATCACAATCAAACTAGTACTTTAAGCTATCAACAGAATCTAGCTAAGTGTAGGATTACAGCTCCAGCTAGTCCCGGCACACTTGCGGATCTGACTACGGATCTGGGTGCTCCCACGTATGTGATCGCAACGCCAGACACCAGAGAAATGACCAGCTGGCAGTATATATACACACACATCTTCCCAGCACCTCCCTAAGTGCTGGACCAATGAGGATTGGAACTAGAGTCAGCTGACCAGCCTGGTCAGCTGACTCACTTCTAGCTACTATATAGGACCTGCCTCTCCGCGCGCACGCGCGTCCTTCTAAACCTGAAGGGAGTACGAGTCCCAGCCACAGCAGCCCCGCTCTGCGGTGTGTCCGCAGCGGGGACATGCACGCCAACTGCCGCGTCCTGCACGGGGACAGCCGCCTCAGGCTGAGTGGAGGCGGCTGCTTCCCCGTGCTTAGTCACATCGTGCGAGGAAAGAGCCGCCTGCCGCTGACTCCTGGCGGCGGCTCTTCCGCGATTACTGACAGTACCCCCCCCCCCCCGAGGAGTGGACTCCGGACAGCTCCTTCCAGGCTTTTCTGGATGTAAGGCATGAAACTCTTCCTTTAATTCGTTCGCATGCATGCGACTCCCAGGTACCCATTGTCTCTCCTCAATGCCATACCCTTTCCAATGCACTAAATATTGTACCGAGTTCTGTACAATGTGTGAGTCTAACATTTTCTCCACCTCGTACTCAGGTTGGTCCTCCACCATCACCGGAGGAGGAGGGGTAAGACCCACATGAACCGCAGGTTTGAGTAAGGACACGTGAAACGACCTTACACCCTGCATGCTGGCAGGAAGATCAATGGCGTAAGTGACGTTGTTGATTCTTTTAGTCACGGAAAATGGACCCACAAACCTGGGGCCCAGTTTGGCAGATGGCTGCTTCAAGGTCAAGTGAGGTGTGGACACCCAGACTAAATCCCCTGGCTGAAACTTCCATTCCACGGACCGTCTCTTGTCCGCTTGACCCTTCTGACTCTGGAACGCCTTCTGCAAGTTCCCCTTAACAATTCCCCAATTGTCCCTGAGTGACCTCTGCCAATCCTCCAGTCTCCGTGGCTGCTAACACTAGTCTCTGCGGGATGATGGACTCAGGAGCGGGGGGCTGTGCTGTCTCTGGTTCGAAACATCTGGAGAGGGCATCTGCCTTGATGTTTTTGCTGCCTGGAGTGTACGTGATTATAAACCTAAACCTCATTAAAAATAAAGACCAACGGGCCTGACGGGGACTTAGTCTCTTAGCCCCCTCGATGTATTCCAAGTTCTTGTGGTCAGTGTAAACTGTGATGGTGTGTTCTGCCCCCTCTAACCAATGGCGCCATTCCTCAAACGCCAATTTAATGGCCAGAAGTTCCCGGTTGCCTATATCGTAATTTTTTTCTGCGGGTGAAAATCTACGGGAAAAGTAAGTGCACAGATGTAATCTGCCCTGCAACCCTGACCGTTGAGACAGCACCGCCCCCACCCCAACCTCCGAGGCATCAACCTCCACAATAAAGGGAAAGGACGTGTCCACATGCCTCAAAATAGGTGCTGAGCAAAATAATTTCTTCAAGTGAGAAAAGGCTGCCACGGCCTCAGGGGACCAGTGGTTGGTATCTGCCCTCTTTTTCATGAGACTGGTAAGGGGGGCAACTATCGTGGAGTACCCCTTAATGAACCTCCTGTAGTAGTTTGCAAAACCTAAAAATCTCTGTAGGGCCTTCAACCCCACTGGCTGTGGCCATTCCAACACGGCTGTGACTTTGGCAGGATCCATTGACAGGCCCGAGGTGGAAATTACATACCCTAGGAACGTGACAGTGGTCACCTCGAAAATACATTTTTCCACTTTAGCATAAAGCATATTTTGTCTTAATTTGTTCAACACAAACTTAACATGGACCCTGTGTTCGGAGAGGTTATTGGAATAGATAAGTATATCATCAAGGTATACCAGCACGAATCTACCCAATACTTCCCTGAATACCTCATTGATCAATTCCTGGAAGACGGCTGACGCATTGCACAACCCGAAGGGCATCACTAAGTACTCGTAATGCCCGTCGGGTGTGTTGAAGGCCGTCTTCCATTCATCGCCCTTTCGAATGCGGATCAGGTTGTATGCACCCCTCAGATCCAATTTAGAGAAGATCTTTGCGTTAGTGACCTGCATGAATAAGTCGTCTATCAATGGTAACGGATAGCGATTTTTCACCGTGATTTTATTGAGACCCCGGTAATCGATACAAGGTCGAAGACCTCCGTCTTTTTTCTTAACAAAAAAGAAACCGGCCCCAGCAGGGGACCGGACCGGGAGGGCCGAATGAAGCCCTTGGCCAAGTTTTCACGAATGTACTCCTGCATAGCCATCTTCTCTGGTCCGGACAAGTTATACAGGTGACCCCTAGGGGGCATACAACCAGCACGGAGATCAATGGGGCAATCGAAAGGGCGATGAGGAGGTAACTGATCAGCAGCCTTGGGACAAAATACATCTGAAAATTCAGAATATTCCTCGGGAAGACCCTCCACGTGAATCTTGGTCTGACCTAATGTCACTTTCCCTAGACACTGCTGGGAACAAAAGTCCGACCAACTGGGTAATTGTCCTGTAGCTCAATTAATCTGTGGCAAATGGAGCTGCAGCCAGGGCATACCTAGGACAATTGTGGAGGTAGACATGTGTAACACAAAAAAACTTAAACCCTCCTTGTGCAGGACCCCAATAATGACCTCCACCTCTGGTGTCCGAGACAGTGGACGGTCCCTTTGTAGTGGGGAGTTGTCCACAGCAGTAACCTGGATAGGTGGTTTTACTGGGGCGAGTGGAATGCCCAACTTCTCTGCAAACTCTAAACTCATAAAGTTAGCCACGGAGCCTGAGTCAACAAAGGCCTCCGTGGCTTCAGATTTGTCCCCCCATGTAATCGTACACGGAAGGAGCAAACGTTTTTCTCTTAAGGGTGTGAGTTGGGCGCCCAGGGTGTCACCCCTTACAACTCCTAGGCGGTAGCGTTTCCCGGCTTATTCTTATCCGGCTTAATGGGGCAGTCTCGTACCCTATGCCCCCCTTCACCACAGTACAAACATAACTGTTCCGTCATTCTCCGTCTTCTCTCCACTTGGGTCAGCTTAGACCGACCGATCTGCATCGGTTCAGGTGGAGGCATGACGGGAGATGATGAGACCGAAGGAGACAGAGATACCAGGGGTGCCGCGGGAGGTGCTGCGTAAGATGTTACCCTGACCCGATGACTGCCCCTAGTCTGTCTTTGATGATGTAGCCTACGGTCGATTCGAATGGCCGATGAGATGGCCTCATCGACTGTTTTGGGCTCGGGTTGGCTTAACATTAGATCGGAGACCTCATCCGACAGCCCAGACAGGAAATAATCCAACAAAGCATAGGTATCAAACCTGGCCGTAACTGACCACCAACGAAATTCTGCCGCGTAATCTTCGACCAAACCTTTGCCTTGCCGCAAAAGTTTGAGTTTCCGCTCAGAGGTTGCAGCAAGGTCTGGGTCGTCGTATATAACTGCCATGGCTTTAAAGAATTCCTCTACCGAGGTCAGAACTGTATCTGTGGGGGGCAGATTGTATGCCCAGGACTGGGAGTCACCAGTTAACAAAGTTTTAATAAATATGACCCGTTGGGTCTCAGTTCCTGAGGATCGGGGTCTCAACTCGAAATATGATAACACTCTACTCTTAAAATTCCGAAAGTCAGACTTGTGGCCGGAAAATTGATCAGGTACGGGCATACGAATGTCATCACTAGGAGGGGATCGCACCGAATCAACTGACGTCTGGAGGGTTCGCACAGAGCCTGATAGAGCATCAATTAAAGCTTTGTGCTGGCCCAGTGCTTGATGAATGCTATCCACTGAAGTGGCAAGCACAGTCAGAGGGTCAGTGCGTGCGTCCATCTGCTTTTTTGGTCTGGCGTTCTGTAATGATCGGTGAAGCACAGAGAGGATCTGATTACCGGTGATCTACAGTATCACTGGGAATACAGATGTATACCAGATTATAAGTGATCTGCAGTATCACCGATAATCCGATATACCAGCTAACCTCTGTTCACCTGAGTAGAGTGTAGTGTTTTGGTGTAACAGTAACACTTTGAGGACAAAGCCTCCGCGCAGTCAGGAGTACTGCACGTATTCCTTCCGCAGACCTGGACTCTCCAAGACGGGAGGAGTCAGGCTGACAGTAGGAAGGATTGTCTGAAAGTAACCCTCTGGAGGCAGAGTCACTAGCAGAATGGGGAACCGCCTCTAACAGTAAGGTCGGTTCTCGAGGTCGGACAAGCCAGGTCGTACACACACGGACAGATAAAGTACAAGATCAGGAGGCAAAGGCGGGGTCTAGGTACAGGCAGGGGTCGGCAACAGGGTATCAGATATATCGAGGCACAAGATCAGGAGGCAGAAGCAGGGTCTTAGGACGAGCCGGGGTTCGGCAACAGAGTATCAGAAATATCGAGGTACAAGATCAGAGTTCAGGAGGATAGTCAGGCAGGCGAAAGGTCAAAACAGATAATCACAATCAAACTAGAACTTTAAGCTATCAACAGAATCTAACTAAGTGTAGGATTACAGCTCCAGCTAGTCCCGGCACACTTGCGGATCTGACTGCGGATCTGGGTGCTCCCACGTATGTGATCGCAACGCCAGACACCAGAGAAATGACCAGCTGGCAGTATATATACACACACATCTTCCCAGCACCTCCCTAAGTGCTGGACCATTGAGGAGTGGAGCCAGAGTCAGCTGACCAGCCTGGTCAGCTGACTCACTTCTGGCTGCTATATAGGACCTGCCTCTCCGTGCGCACGCGCGTCCTTCTAAACCTGAAGGGACTACGAGTCCCAGCCACAGCAGCCCCGCTCTGCGGTGTCTCCGCAGCGGGGACATGCGCGCCAACTGCCGCGTCCTGCACGGGGACAGCCGCCTCAGGCTGAGTGGAGGTGGCTGCCTCCCCGTGCTTAGTCACATCGTGCACGGAAAGAGCCGCCTGCCGCTGACTCCTGGCGGCAGCTCTTCCGCGATTACTGACAATAACAACTCAAGTTTATTAACACTTCCTGTACTGGAAACAATATGAGACTAATATCTGTGCTACTAATGTTCTATTTCTTAGCTGTACTACACATACAAAGCACAAGACAGCAACAGAGCCAAATGATATTCATATATGCCATGGATAAGTGATATCAGACAAAACTCAAAAGGAAAGCATCCATATAGCAAAGAATAATATAATAAATCCATACAAATAGCACCATAAAGTACAAGAAATTTATTAGGGACTTGTCCCTTTAAAACACAAGTAAAACATATAGCGGGGGATACAGGTTGGATGTCATGGTAAGATGACTCATAAAATAATGATCAACATCCCAATATAATACAAAGTGGTATAATGATAACTGAGTAAACTGAAACACTGGGCAAGCAAAGTATAACCATACCAATCCTTCATCAAAATGCCTATGAGTGCAGCGTCCTATGTATATCCATTGCTGTACAAATTGTGCATGAAAGGATAGAAGAAAGAAAGGAGGAATGCTTACCACCAGATCAGTACAGACACCCTTCCTGTGCCCCCGCTAGACCTCACATGTATCGCAGACCCCTCTGCTCCGACGAAGCAGAGGGGTCTGCGATACATGTGAGGTCTAGCGGGGGCACAGGAAGGGTGTCTGTACTGATCTGGTGGTAAGCATTCCTCCTTTCTTTCTTCTATCCTTTCATGCACAATTTGTACAGCAATGGATATACATAGGACGCTGCACTCATAGGCATTTTGATGAAGGATTGGTATGGTTATACTTTGCTTGCCCAGTGTTTCAGTTTACTCAGTTATCATTATACCACTTTGTATTATATTGGGATGTTGATCATTATTTTATGAGTCATCTTACCATGACATCCAACCTGTATCCCCCGCTATATGTTTTACTTGTGTTTTAAAGGGACAAGTCCCTAATAAATTTCTTGTACTTTATGGTGCTATTTGTATGGATTTATTATATTATTCTTTGCTATATGGATGCTTTCCTTTTGAGTTTTGTACTACACATACAATTCATTATATCATAAGTTTATTTTCACTTCAGATTGCCTTTAAGGAGAGCGTATGTTAAGCCACCTTTGTGCACTGACTGCAGTCTGAATTAACCACACTAACTGTGTCTGCGAGTTTGAAACTTTTATATAAACATTTATGGCACCGCTGCTAATTCAATTATAAATCTTGTATTTTAGGTTCAGCAAAGCTATAAATGCATGGAATTAAGACAGCCGTTTTTGCAAATTCAGCTAGCTGGTCCTTATGTGACATTTACTGCTTACTAATGTATGTTTATATATTATGCAGCTAAAGCCTTACACAGCTGTATAGCAAATCATAGCTTCCAGCAATAAGGAAATATTCTGATGGGTCTTGGTTGCTTTCCCTAGGGAAGAGCAAAACGGGGGCATGCGGGCAATCTTCCCCCAAGGCTGAAATGGTTTTTAGAGATGAAGCCAGGCACTGAAGGAAAGACAGAGCCTCCTTGGTTGTAAAAATAGGTTATTGGATTTAGTAGTGTGCTATGTGATAGATAATTGGTGTGAATTCTTGTATGAACTGATATTAAAGAATCTTAATATCTGACCATCGCTTGAGAATAGTCTACATCATATGGAAATCTATATTAAAGAGACTCTGTAACAAAATTTCCAGCCTTATTTCTTGTATCTGATAAGTTCCTATACCTGTTCTAATGTGGCCTGTCTTACTGCAGCCTTTCCTAGTTGCACAGTGCCTGTATTACCTCTGTTATATAATCTAATCTTCTTTCCTTTGTCGGCTTTGTCGGCTCAGGCAGGGATTGCTGCTCTGCTGTGATAGGTAGAAGTTATACACACCCTTTCCACGCCCCCTCCAGGCTCTGTATGAGTTACAGACTGAGCTTCTATCAGCCTATCACATGCTGGTTAGCAGCCATGTTTTTTGTTTGTAAACTTGTAAACACTGCCTAAAACTGGCAATTACAAGCCAGGTTTGCAGCAGGGAGTGGCAGAAACAGCAAAGAGGGGCCCAGGAGAACATAATGAATAGAATGGTATGCTTTTTATTGTAATTGAATTGTAGAGTACAGATTCTCTTTAACTTCTTGATGACCGGCTAATGCCAATGAGCGTGGCCACGGCGGCAGCCCAAGGACCGCATAATGCCGATTGGTGTCAAGTCCTGGGGCTCTGTTTTGCAGGAGATCACGTGCAGGCTGCGCGCGCATCTCCTGCTCGGGGGCGGAGCTCCACCCCGCTTTCAGTCTCCGAGCGGCAATGTAAAGACGGCGAAACCGCTGTCTATTTACATGTACAGCACTGCGATCAGCAGCAGCGCTGTACTGGGTACAGCCGTGTGACACGGCTGTCCCTCTGGGGGACAAGAGAGTGATCGGCTCTCATAGGCAGAAGCTGTGATTGGCCGGCTGGGGGGAGGGAGAGGTTTGGGATACAAAAAAAGAATAGTAAAAAATAATAGAAAAATAAGGAGATAAACATTTATATAAAAAAAAACAACTGGGGGGCGATCAGATCCCACCAACAGAGAGCTCTGTTGGTGGGGGGAAAAGGAGGGGGGGGGGGTCACTTGTGTGCTGTGTTGTGCGGCCCTGAAGCTTGGCCTTAAAGCTGCAGTGGCCATTTTAGTAAAAATGTGCCTGGTCTTTAGGGGGTTTACCACTGTGGTCCTCAAGTGGTTAAGCCTTCAATGGCCTTAATTCAAAAAGCATTACCACATTCGGTAATAATGCTGAAAACAGCTGACTTTACCGAGCACTTAAGAAAATGTCAATTCATAATAGTCTATTACCTCATTAAAAGCTGAAATTACAGAACAGAGAGGTAAATTACCGACTTGTGCAGTAACTACCTCAACATATGACAGTAAATGTCAATTCATAAAGACTAGAACATGGGGTAAAATCCCCAAATGTTACCAACACCTCTGGTGTGCCGCAATCAGAGTGGAGACTGTGCAAGTCTGTGGGAAGCTAGAAGTGACTCACACAAGCAGAGAGATAAGCTATGACTGACAGGAGCAGAGCCATTACAAACAGTCCCTGTCTCCTGCAAGTCCCTGTGATAGGATGTAATAAGACCCGCAGGCTTCTCCGGCGGGTCTAGCTTTTCTACCCCCCAGGTAGCGAGCAGAGAAATCCCAAACAAAGGAGGCTTCCCCTGCAGCCGTTCGGCCATTAACCACCTAGGTTCCTGTTTGAAGATGCGGAGGAACTAGGGGGGAAATCACCTAAGCATGGCATGTTTAAAGTTTCTTGGAAGTCCATCTGAGCTGTGGCAAATAAATAAAATGTTTAGAAAGACTAATGGACAGATTCAGAGGGAGCTGAGGGAGTATAACAAACAGTATAACAAGCATGTACAGTACATCTAAAAGGATGTCGGGATGCCTCTTACTATTGTAATGCCCTCACTGAACAGAGTTTTTGTCTAATTGAAGCTGGTAAATTACCAAACTTCTACCGCACTTGCGAACATTTATATGAATTAGCACAAGAGTCTAAAATACCAAATGTGGTGATTTACCGAGCATGTTATGTTTACCGCACTGTGGTCTATGAATCAAGGCCGATGTGTTGGCACGTTAGGAGTGTGTCTGTAAAGCGGAACAGCTAATAAGAGCCCAAGCTTATTTGGGCCACCTCTATGCAAGCTCCAGCTAGTAATCGTACCTGCTAATTGTAGCCACAGTTCGTCCTTTTGATGCCGGGGGGTGACTTAATTTCTACTCAGTGAAACCCACTGATATTGGAAAATTATAGCATTTAATATTAACTACCTGACGACCGCTCCGCGCCAATGTGCCCCAGAACAGTTTAACGCCAATTGGCGTCTGGTCCTGGAGACGGCTACTGAAGGTGATTGCGCGCAGGGTGCGTGCGCATCTCCTTCTCGGGGGTGGAGCTCTGCCCCCCTTCAGTCTCCAAATGGCTATTGCTACTCGGGAGACTGTTAGACTATTTACATAGTGCAGTGCTGCGATCAGCAGCCGCGCTGCACTGGGGACAGCCGTGTGACACGGCTGTCCCCCTGGGGGACAAGAGAGCGATCGGCTCTCATAGGCAGAAGCCTATGACAGCCGATCGCATGATTGGCCGGCTGGGGGGAAGGAGGGAATTTCTAAAAAGGGAAAAGAAAATGTAAAAAAAAAAAATCACGAAGATATGAACAAAAATATTTATAAAAAAATAAATAAACACAAGGGGGGCGATCAGACCCCACCAACAGAGAGCTCTGTTGGTGGGGAGAAAAGGTGGGGGGGAATCACTCATGTGCTGTGTCGTGCGGCTCTGCAGCTTGGCCTTAAAGCTGCAGTGGCCAATTATGAAGAATGCAGCCCGGTCTTTAGGGGGTTTACCACTGTGGTCCTCAAGTGGTTAAACTATGTGTATTGCCTCAAAGTTTGAATGAGCATCTCCATCCCCCCCCCCCCCCCCCCCACACACACACACACACACCTGTAGTGATCCTGCACAAATTGAAGAAATGCCCCTGTCCTTTCCTTTATAGCTTTTCCACTTCTCCAATGGAATGGAGAAACAAAGTACATTAACAGACTATACTTCTACATATTGGCGTCAATTCACCAGAGGTTACCAACCTATTTATGTCTTGGGAGGTAATTTACCTCCTGTGATATCTCCAAATAGCAATTCTCCAGAAGTATAGGGGAAAATATCGACAGAGAGAAATGCAAGAGATAAATGTGAGATAAGTATGAGATAAATAAGTGATAGTTAGTAGTTAGTTTTTCTCCAAATCACAATTCACCAGGGAAGAAAGGGGGTGTGGCCATTCGTTATTTTTTCATCTCTTTATCCCCTGAATGAACCTGGAGATATCGCGGTTTTCACACAGCAGCTGCTGCTGTGGAAGATGGAGCCTTCTGAGCTTACTCTGTTAGGCCTGGTGCACACCAAAAACCGCTAGCAGATCCGCAAAATGCTAGCAAATTTTGAAACGCTTTTTCTTCTTTTTCTGTAGCGTTTCAGCTAGCATTTTGCGGTTTTGTAAAGCGTTTTTGGTGTAGTAGATTTCATGTATTGTTACAGTAAAGCTGTCACTGAACAGCTACTGTAACAAAAACCGCCTGGCAAACCGCTCTGTAGTGCCGTTTTTCAGAGTGGTTTGCATTTTTCCTATACTTAACATTGAGGCAGAAACGCCTCCGCAATCCAAAATCTGCAGCAGCCCGGGAGTATGCGTTTCTGCAAAACGCCTCCCGCTCTGGTGTGCACCAGCCCATTGAAATACATTACCCTAGCGGATCCGCACCCGCAAGCGGATCGCAAAACGCAGCCGAACCGCTCTGATGTGCACTAGGCCTTAGAGCTTGCTTCTATTATGAGGAGACGAAGGCGCAGGAGGAGGGTCTGTTTAATCGCCCCTCGTATTTTTCGTGAGAGAACAGTTCTTGATAATTTTACTGAGACAGAGGTGGTGAAGAAGTTCAGACTCACTCGTGATATGATTTTTAATATATATCAGGAGATAGCACCTGTAATCGATGCTCCTAGTATCAAAAATAAATCGGTGCACGGATTAGTGAAACTATTAGCCACCCTTCACTTTTTAGGAAGGGAGAAAGCAGCGGATGCAGCAGAAACAGCTCTGCTTGAGCGGCCACACTCTCCTGAGACAGAGGTGGTGAAGAAGTTCAGACTCACTCGTGATATGATTTATGATATGATCCGGCAGTAAAAGGCGGGAATACTCTGGTCAGGTAGTGGTAAAACTCCGCCTCCTACCCACAATGCTTCACTTTCAAGCTTACAGAGAGGAAAAGTATCCCATGTAAATCATTAATACCGATTACCTAACTCTCTGCTTTCTCACCCTTTCCTCATGCATATCTCTCCATTATCCCCTGCTATCGAACACTTTTCTCTCTGTCCTCTCACACTGGTGAATTGACTCCAGAGTGTTAAAATACCTCATGAGATAAACTACCTACCTTTTTTCTCTTAGTAAATCCTATCTGGTGAATTGACGCCATTGTTTCCTCAGTGTTCATTTTGTTGCCGCTCTCTATGCAAGATATCTGAACCAATCCCCTCCCCCCACCAATAAAAAAGCATGTCTGTTGGTGATGCCCCTAACCCAGCCAGGCACTAAACTTAATTCCTGACCTTTTCTTAAACCTAAATCCAGTTTCTCAATTCTCACCTCTGCTTTAACCATAGTCATTAACTATTCTCACAAATGCAAGACTTTAACCTTATTCTAACCTTTCTCTTAATGATATCCTGATTTCATAGACGTAACTCTGCCCTTTTTAACTAAATCTGATTGAACCTTTTCGCTATCTCATGCCTAAGTTTTATAGACAAGAAAAGATAGATAACATTTACTGTATATTCCGGTGTATAAGAAGACCCCCCAACTTTTCCATTTAAAATATAGAGTTTGGGATATACTCGATGTTTAAGACTTCCCCTCTTCCAATGCACACCAAATAAAAATTAAAAAAACATCATATACTGGTGCTATGTATGAACAGATACTGGTGCTGTACTGTATGTGGTACCCAGTATATAACAAAATATAGGCGATTGACTGGTTGGATTGGTCAACTTTCCCTCTCCCTAAGTGGATTGGTCAGCTCTCCTTGTCTACCTGTTTATTAAGATTGGATGAAGGAGTCCGCACACAGGCTTGAAGGAATAATCAGTGCCAAGTTTATTGTCCCATCACATACACCTGAAGTACATGTCACACCTGCACGGCCGACGATCGTTTCGGGGCCACTAAGGGTCCCCTTTATCAAGGCAGGGAGCACGTCTATATATGTCTTTCTGCTCCCTGCCTTGATAAAGGGGACCCTTAGTGGCCCCGGAACGATCGTCGGCCGTACAGGTCTGACATGTATTTCACGTGTATGTGATGGGACAATAAACCTGGTACTGATTGTTCCTTCAAGCCTGTGTGCAGGCTCCTTCATCAAATCTTTGTATTGAGCAGCCTGGGGGCCCAACACCAGCATCCACACACACAGGGGTGCAGTTTTTTTCTACAGTACCTGTTTATCAAAGCGTTATGGAAGAATAGATCGTGCTGTGCCTATAAAACAGGTCTTTTTTACCCTTCTGGCCCACCCTTGTATCCTATTTACCTCCTTCTCTGCCTCTCAGATCTTGCACATGTGTGCCTGCGCCGCTTCACTACAGTCCTCAACAGTGAGATCTGAGAGTCAGTAACAGAATAGGGTGTATCACCCGGCATCAATGAAACCCAGCATATAAGATGACCACTGACTTTTCAAAAGATTTTCAAGGGTTAAAAAGTAGTCTTATATGCCAGCATATACAGTATATTGCATTTTTCTCCTGGCGGACTCAAAGCACTTTAGCTGCAGCCTTTAGGGCATGCTGAGTAGGCAGTAGCAGTGTTAGGGAGTCTAGCCCATGTACTCCTTACTGAATAGGCGATGGCTTACTCAACAGGAGTTAGTGCTACTTTCACTAACTTCAACCTATAGTGATAAACTAGATTAACCTTAGCCATCCACTTTATACAGTTCCTAACCCTAACATTATCCCTCCCACTAATATCTCCACATCTCTAACTCCAATGATGGTAACACCTTGTCTATTTCACTGCTGTCATTGTCTTCGCTGATATACATCAACACAAAATGGGGCTAGCACTAGGCTCATTGGGCTTCCCAGTGGAAGCCGCAGTATTTTGTAGCGGCGAATCGCGACGGCTGCTCCTGGACGCCAGTCCTTCACGCTCCTCTAAGTCTTGCCCTGGTAAGCTTTAGCCTATTCACTTGTTGGTCCTTTACCAGCCAATTTTGCACTTACCACCTTGTCTCATGCACTTTTACTGGCGTCCTTTACGCCAGCTCCTATTGCACTATGCACTTTATTTCCATATTGTACTGTTTCACCCTTATATTTTAGTGTTGCTTCACAGTATTTTTTGCTGCTGCTACCTATGCAATACATGTATGTCCTTTGTTGTCATATCTTCATGGTTAGGGGATACCCTATTTTTTGTCCCCCATTATATGAATTGTGAATTGTGATTTGGTGGAGCCTGTTGTTATCCGTTTATACTTATATATTGATTCTATTATATTTTACATGGCGTCCTAGATGTGTTTTAGGTGTTTTTAACCTTTTTTGAATAAAGATGTTGTTCATTGATTATCCATGGAGTGGTGCGTTTTTTTAGGGAACTACTTTTCTGTTTGTTCCTTTCGCTGATATACAGTCACTCTGGCATAGTCTATGCATACACAATGCCACTTTGACATAGTCTATGCAGACACAATGCCACTTTGACATAGTCTATGCAGACACACTGCCACTCCGGCCTTATTGCTCTCAGTTCCTGCCTGATCCATTTATATCACATAAAACTCTACAGCACAGAGCAACAGATCTCTGGAAATAAATGGTAAATGGTAACAATCAAACCTTTTAAATTAAGAAGAGAAATAAACAGGTTGGGGTAATTTCTTTTCTTACTCAGAAAAGAAAAAAAAAGCCCATTAAAGTGCTTAAATGATTTTGTTCTTGTCAAAAATGTATGCTTTGATTTTCATTAATGTGTGCAATTTTAATCTTACTTATACTTTACATATAATAAAAAATGGGATTAGCTGTTATCCTGTACATGCCAGATTAAAATCTCTGGTAGAAAAAAGCATTACCTGCACATCACACAGAATTGTTTGACTTCTGTTTCCGCTGAATGACGGATAGAGCGATACAAGTGGAATTTCAAATATATTAAGACTTTTATTCCATTAATGGAAGTATATTTTGGCAACCACTTCGGAATATAAAATTAGGCTTATCTCCATTTACTTTGGATTTAACACATATTTTATTGTTTGCTGATTTCAACTGGATAAAGTGAGGCCATAATTTAAAGGTTCTTCAAAAAGAGCAGAGTTTAGCAAAATGCAGTTTTATGCTGTGACGTTATGTCAAAAAATGGCTTTAATTTAGAAAGGTTTGCCGGGCGAATTTCTCTGGGCCCTGTACTACTTCTGGGTCTTTATGACCCGGAGTAGTACGCCTGCGCTGACCCTGCGGTGCGCGTCCCAGATCGCGCTCCTGTTGCCGGGCACTCTCTGCGCATGAGCGTGACGTCACTCATGACGTCACGCACATGCGCAGAAAGTATTCGGCAACAGGAACGTGATCTAGGACGCGCACCGCCGGGCCTGCGCAGGCGTACTACTCCGAGTCATAGCGACCTGGAAGTAGTACAGGGCACATAGAGACAGAGATGTTCGCCGGCGAACGGTTCAGGAACCGTTCGCGACATCTCTAATCATAATGTGACTAAGCACAATGAAATGTTAGTAAGGGATTTTACTATTATTATTATTATTTATGCTCATCTTTATCTTACCCAGAGCCTTTGTCTTTCATTGTACTGAATAGGGATGCTCATTTAGAATAGATTCTGGGGAATTGAAATTTCTGCATTTCCAATCGGAAATCTGCATTTCCAATTGGAATTTGGAAATTGGAACTCCGCGGAAATCCGATTTACCGCAACTCGGTAATTTTAGTCCAAACACAGTACTTGGAAGCATGCATTCAATCAGAGAATGCAGAATTTTTCAGCAAAATATGAATTTTAGACCAATCACAAGACTTTCCGTTTTTCTGATTTTTTTTCTCTTTTTTTGCATCCCCTGATGCAAAAAAAATGACTAACAAAATACTTCTTGAAAATTGGAAAATTGGAAAAAAGTAAAATCAGAAATCAGAAAAATGTAAAATCGGCAATCGGGATTTCCACGGAATTGGAAATGGGCATTTTTGCTAGACTATCGCTAGTACTGAACTAAGTGTGTTAAAGAACACCTGAAGTGAGAGAAATATGGAGGCTGCCATATTGATTTCCTTTTAAATAGTACCGGTTGCCTGGCAGCCCTGCTGATCTTTCTGGCTGCAGTAGTATCTGGATCACACACCTAAAACAAGCAGGCAGCTTATCTAGTCAGACTTAAAGAGACTCTGAAGCGCGAATAAATCTCGCTTCAGAGCTCATAGTTAGCAGGGGCACGTGTGCCCCTGCTAAACCGCCGCTATCCCGCGGCTAAACGGGGGTCCCTTTACCCCCAAACCCACCCCCGCAAGACTTGGTCGCAAGTTGGTCGTAAATTATCTTCTTCCTGGAGGCAGGGCTAACGGCTGCAGACCTGCCTCCAGTCGCGTCTATCAGACGCACATTGCCGCCTCTCCCCCGCTCCTCTCAGTGAAGGAAGATTGAGAGGGGCGGAGGAGTGGCGGAGATACGCGTCTGACAGACGCCCAGGGGGCAGAGCTGCGGCGGTTAGCCCTGCCCCAACCAGGAAGCGCTCCCCCGCTGCACCGAGGGGATTTGGGGGTGAAGGGACCCCCGTTAAGCCGCGGGATAGCGGCGTTTTAGCAGGGGCACACGTGCCCCTGCTAACTATGAGCTCTGAAGCGAGATTTATTCTCGCTTCAGAGTCTCTTTAAAGAGACACTGAAGCGGAAAAAAAAAATGATATAGTGAATTGGTTGTGTACTATAAATAAGTACTAGAAGATTAGCAGCAAAGAAAATATTCTCATATTTTTATTTTCAGGTATATAGTGTTTTTTCTAACATTGCATCATTCTATAATATGTGCAGATTACACAACATTCAGCATTCAAAATGAGTCTTTCAGAGCAGTCTGTGAAGTAATGAACTCTCCTCTGGTAGAGGAAAAGTAAACAGTTGAGATAATAAAAGTCAGATAACAGCCCTTTCCACCACTAAACTTAGTTGGAGAGTTAATG
Organism: Hyperolius riggenbachi; assembly: GCF_040937935.1. Lineage (NCBI taxonomy): Eukaryota > Metazoa > Chordata > Amphibia > Anura > Hyperoliidae > Hyperolius > Hyperolius riggenbachi. Next base: position 131,463,718 of record NC_090648.1, read on the forward strand.
GCTTGTTTGCATAGAGATAACAACTGGAGTTTCTTAACTCTTCCTGTACTGGAAACAATTAGACTGTATCTGATCGTAATGTTTTATTTCTTAGCTGTACTACACATACAAATCATTATATCATAATTTTTTTTTCGCTTCAGTGTCTCTTTAAGTAAAAAAATCTGATCTGCATGCTTATTCAAGGACTGTGGCTGAAAGTATTAGAGATAGAAGATCAGCAGGGTAGCCAGGCAATTTGCATTCTTTAGGAAATAAATAAGGAAGCCTCCATATCCCTCCAACTTTAGGTGTCCTTTAAAGGATCACTACTGCGAGAAATCTCCCAGATTAAAATGCACTATAAATTAGTTTTCTAATGTGTCACTTACAGTAAGTTGTAAATATCTAAAAGATCTGACAGGTTTTGGACTACTTCATCTTCTCATTGGGGATTCTCAGAATTTCCTTTATTCTTTAAAAAACCCACTCCATGTAAAGGATCCATACAAACATGACAGATGGCCTTGCTACATGTTTGCACCCTTTTCTGGCAATTGATTCATTCAGTAACGACCGTCTGCCAGTGGCTTGATTCGCCAATGTTAAACGCATTTCTGCTACCAAGCAGAAAAACATTTGGCATCTTTTTCCAAAGGTTCATCACTGCGTTGTGTTTTAAGCCCCTAGAGGGATTTGGAGCTGGGAATGTAGCCGACACTAGAAGCTACATGCAGCGTCTTGGATAATGTGATCAACTATGGCACTTGCGCAAATCAATGGTAAATGCATGAGATGAACACTGCCATTCATCTCAATGCAGGATGTGGTGGATCCCGGCGGTAAGTGACGTACACATATACTGGCAGTCACCCGTGTGGAACAGCCCTAAGAGCTTGTGAAAATAAAGAGAATACTGAGGATCCCTCATGTCCAAAACTTGTCCGATTTTTGCCAGCTACAGTAAGTGACAGCAATATAGGAAAAAAATAATTTATAGTTCAATGTCAAATGGGACAAATGTACATTTTGTGCTTTTTGCACACACATATTTTATATTTTACAGTTTTTCAAAACAGTGGTCCATTAAGACATCTGTATTCAACAGAAAAGCATATTTAGAATAAAAACTTGCATGTAAGCAAATGCAATAAACAACAAAGTCCTGCCATTATAAGCCAACGAAAACATTTACAAAGGTAATTATACTTCTGATAAAGAAATGATAATGGATATAACAACAATGATTTTCACACCACCATATTGTCTGTTCCTGACCTGTCTCTGTCTGTCCTTGACCTTTTTATAGCTATATTGTTGTTATGCTGATTTTTGTACTCTTTAGGCTACGTTCACAGTGGTAACAGCCGCTCTTTGACGCGGATTGCCGCACTGCAATGCACCACCTCTGCAACATTGACAGTGCAGCGGATGGGTTGTGGTACAATTTTTACAATGTTTTTTTTTCTATTTTGATTCTGTTTTTTTTAAATATTACTTGAAAGGGTACATCAGAGAGTCTCACAATAGAGATAAATATAAAGGTGGATTGGATAGAATGCATTGTCGCTAGGAGACAATTATTGGGAGAGATAATGATAGTCTTGAGAGCTTGGTGAACTCTTCATGTATCTCATAAGAGAGAAGTGATCTGTCCCACTGACTGGATGACCAGCAATTTCCTCGCAAGACCTGAACAGGAGGAATATTTGCTAATCCACACGTTGCTCTGAATTCTGACCACAGAGCCTTGCAGGCAGTCTATGCTAATGCGCAGCAATTATTAAAACATTAAAACAGAAGGGAGAAAATGCTATTTTGTAAAGTGTGTTATTCTGATAATTAAATGAAAATCAGCTGTCTGGCGGGGCAGCTGCTGCCGTGTTTGTAAACAGGATTAATTAATATCATATTTTCAAGGGCAGTTTAAGAATATTGAGTTTATTAATGTGAGCTTCAAAGTGGAGATCACTGGAAGATTTCAATGTGCACTCACTATTTTGAAGGTAAAAATTAAATAAGATGATTTTCGCTAATTGTACCTTGACTTCTGTGATAATAATGGGAGCCAAGTGGAAGAGAAGCTGCACGGTGACTGCGTGTCTCCAATGCTCTGTAATGAATAGCGGGATTCTGGGTAATGTTTACCAGCTTTAGTGTAGGAGATGCTAGTGTTATTCACACAGCAATCATCAGCTGCCACACATTAGATGCATAAACTTTAAGATGCAATAACATATTTCCACCAATGCTGATTACCGGTTCTGCACCTTTTTCAATTTTCCGAGGTCAAAGTCTCCGAGTTCCGATTTCTGAGGAGTCTTCTTTTGTCATTCTTTTGCGTTCTCTGATTAGCCAAATACTTCTGAGTTGACTTGGAAGTATTGGACCAATCAGAGAAGGCAGAATATTACTGTGAGAATTGGAATACCATGGGAATTTTAGGCCAATCACAAGACTTAGGAATACTCGGTAGTATCCAAGTCTTGTGATTGGTTTAAAATTACTGCAGCAATTTTCTCGGAACAAATCTGCTTTCTCTGATTGGTCCAATGCTTCAAAGTTCTGTAATTGGGCTAAAATTACTGAGTTGCGGTAAAATTGTTATACGTGGAAATTCGATTTCCATTTTCCGATTGGAAATGTGGATGTTTTAATCCCGCGGAATCCAAATGAGCATCCCTAGTAAGTATCTTAAAGTGATCATCTCTGTCCTGTCCAGACTTTCCATGCACACCATTTGAGGGATCTAAATAGCAGGACAGCCATGCCCCCCCCCCTTTACATGCTGAATGGGAGGAGTTATGAGTGAACAGCAGTTCAGCTGTGCACTAGGGATGAGAGTGAATTCTTCCGACAGTCTCTCAATAAATTCTTTGAACCTTGGGTGGTTCAGAGAATTGTCCCTTGAAACAGATATGCAAATTACATTGAAGTCACTGACCCAATACATGCTATAATCATTTCTAGGAATGATTTGGGGTAAATCTGGAAGAGAAGGGCTGAGGTAGGGTTCCTGGTGAGGCTCATGATGGAATCTGGGGATCCCTTTTAAAAAGGGGACCCTCGGATTCCAGCCCCCCCCCCTCTTCTTTTGCCCTCAATTTTTCCAAGCATCAAAGATTTCTCCAAAGAATCCAGTCTTCTCATTATGTGACCAAAATACTTGAGTTTTAATAGTAGTATCAGCCCTTCTAGTGAACACTCTGGCCCAAGTATTGACTGGTTTGATCTGACAGTCCATGGAACTCACAGTAGCTCCACACTCACAGTTCAAAAGCATCAATTTTTCTATGCATGACCTTATTTATAGTCCAACTTTCACAGACCTATGTTAGTACTGGGAAGACCATGGCTTACAACAATAAATACTTACCTTTAGGCTGTATTCACAGTGGGACGTTGCGTTTAATGCGACGTTAAAGTCGCAACGTGTCTGCGTTAAGAGGTAATGCACTGCAAGCCGTGAATTACCATAACACAACATTTTTTAATGCGACTTTAACGTCGCACTGTAAAAGGCCCATAGGATTATCACTGCAGTGCGGTAAGCTGTGTTATGAGACTTTATAACGCGCAACCATAATGTCCCACTGTGAATGTGACCTAGATTAAGGATTCTGTGCCAATATACTCAGAAATGTCACATTAACCTCTACCATTGGTGCCATTGACTAAAATACAATTCACCCCATAATCTTCCTGCACATTTTAGACAAATGTAAAGGGAAAGGTGGCTCTCTCCCATCCCCAAGTGTGTGTCTCTCTCTCCTCTACCGCCCCCCAGCCCTTATACAAATTCTGCCTTCTCTCAACATGTTGCTTGCTTCACCAATAGCGTGGGTAATGCTGTCATGTGCTGCCTGGCCCAGGTGGATTGAAAACATCAGTGTATAATGCAGCCAGCGAGAATGGGAGAGGGACGCTGTGTACAATATGCCAAGCATTCTTTTGGGTGAGCCACTCATCGGCGCTGTTTTCTCCTCCTATGACTCCAGTCTCTGGAGCTCTGACCTCTCTCAACTTCAGCATAGCTTTCTTCATTAACTCCTTCAGTGCTGGTTATGAACACTGTGTATTTGTTTCTCTCTCTGGTATGATTGGTTTTTACCTGCACTCTTTTCACTACATAGACTGCACATAAAACCTGAATGAGAGACACACGAACAAAAAAGAGGTACAAGTGAGCAAAAAAGAGGGGCAGATGAATTTGGTTCCCAAAGCGGGACTGTCCCTCCATAAAAAAGGACAGTTGGGAGCAATGCATTGGGGCTAAACACTGCATTCTCATCACATAAGCAGCACTGAGCACTTATTTTTTTCCTTGCTGTCATAAAGCATCAACCATTTTTATTATATATATAAAGCATTTCCTTGGTGTGATGTCACTTGGTGCTGTTTGTTTCCATAGAGAAATGTGATTGCAATCACAATGCAATTCTATCAGATTTCTCCCATTTTCCACTGAATCGATTCTGCCAAGATTTCCGTCTGATCCATCACGCGTACGATGTGATTGCATTTAATTTAATACAATCATGCTTAGTATCACGTAACAGAGTACATAGTTGAGTTTTCTGTTTCACATCCATGATATGGCCAGTGTAGATGCTCACTGCATTGGGCAGTGGAAGTATGGAAGAGGTACCAGATATCCCAGTCAGCACACTTGCAGTGAAGTCATACTTGCAGTATGATTTGGTGAATGTTCCCATCAGGCTTTGTGGGCGGAGTCTAGGGCACTAGAACTTCTGTACTTCTGTGTATAGGCTCTTATGTTGTAAATCCAGGCCTGTCCATAGACTTATGTTCAGTTGTACGAACATGTTAAACCTTTTTGGATTTCTTGAACATAATTTTGTGTAAATTGCAAAAATTATGTAAATCAAGATTACCTACAAAATCGTAAATAAACTATGAAAATGATGCAAACATTTGCAATTGCAAAACTATCCATTATAGTCAACCCTACTGATCACATGAATCTCTTAAAAACTTTTTTTTTTTTTTTTTGCATTTTCTCACAAAATATAAAAACTCAAAAATATACAAATATAAGTTATACAAGTTTTTTCCTGAACATTTTCTCAAAATGGAAAACAGCATTTTCAATGCAAAAATGACTTTGGAGAAAATTTTCAAGCGACACTAGTTTCAATTTGAAATCTCAGCCAGAGCACCATTTGCCTGGAGGAGCATGTTCTCTCTTTGCGGGATTTTATCTCTCATTCTTTCTTTCCTCGCAACATTGTATATATCTCAGAAGTTTCTGATGTATACCCTTTGAGTGTTTAAAGAACATGATTTGGCTCCTCGTTATCAGCCAGGAAGGAGCACAGTGGCCTGAGAAATAGACTGCCTGCAATGTAAACACAACATGGTATCCGCTTAATCAATTTCTGGATGTCGCCTGTCAAAGTTCCCAGGTTTTTCTTGCTGCAGACCTTGTGAAGCCAGATCATAATCTGTCATTTGTCCGGCAATGAAATTTTTTTTAGCAGGTAATAATGAATAACCTAAGACCCAAGACTGGTGAAGGTGGACATTTTTAAGGCTGTGCCAGGTGAAAGTTAGTATCTCAGCTGCAGTGGTCTTACCAATTATAGAACAGAGGGTGATTTTACTTATAAAATACACCGAAAATGTTTAGGTCCATGAAGGTCAAATTCAAACACCAATAAAATCAAAAGGGAAAATGTGGGTTAATTTGTGTGGACTGTATAGCGCTTGCACAGCATGCAAATACATTAAAAGATACATGGCACGGCCATCTTATGGGGCCGTCAAGGGAACATGGGAGATTTTATAAGTCTCCAGTGAGAGGCAGAAGGCCCTAACTAAGGGGGTGTCCTCTGGTCAACAATTATGATATACTGGCCTCCGGACTAGAGGGAGAGGGCCCTGAGGGTTTTCCTCCTGTCAAAAATGTAGAATGGTTGTACAGTTCCATTACAAGTGATATACAGGCCACAGAGTAGAGAAAGATGGCCTGGAAGGGTTCCTCCAGTCAAAAAAGTATGCAGGTTTCACAACTCTGTTACAAGTGACAAACAGGTCTCAGAGTAGAGACAAAGGGTCCAGAGGCACCTCCTCTGGTCAAACAAACAAGCCTGGTTTCACAGTTCTGTTACAAGTGATTAAGGCCTCAGAGTAGAGGCAGAGGGACCTGAGGGGGTGGGGTGGGGGGCTCCACACCAAAAACTAGCATTTAGTCTGAGAGGTGATACTGATGGCGCTTAAAGTTCTCTTTCCCAAAAATGTGCCATGCTAACAGGCACAAGGTCCTATACTTCTTTTGATTTCCCAAAAATGATGCTGGCTTTAAAGGAGGGGAGAAAGAGGCTTGGAGGACAGGCTGCTAACAAAACAGATTATTAAATTGTTGCCAGACTGTGGGTGTGTATATCTGTTTAGATATTCATGTTAAGATTTTAAAATTGCATGTTGATTAGTAGTACTTTCAGGACACCAGGAACTGTTTGTATATATATATATATATATATATATATATATATATATATATATATATATATATATATATATACTGTATATATATATATATATATACTGTATATATATATATATATATAGATATATATTTCCCCCAAAACAGTAGAGTAACAGTAAGGGATTAAAATATTGGGACCACTCCATGGCCCCAGGACCAGTGAGACTCACATAGGGCCCGATGTAATGTCACTGCATTAGCTCCTTATTGGTGCTGTTACTGTAATGGTAATGATCACTGAATGTGCATTAGCCCCTTCACCCATTGCCTAACGCCTGCGCCATTGTGCACACATCCCCACTTGACTGACAGAGCGCCGCTCCATCATCAGTCTACCAGCTGCTAGCAGACTGTTAGATGACAAAACCACTGTCTATTTACATTGTATAGCGCTGCGATTTACAGCAGCACTTCACTGGGGACAGCCATGTCACTGCCTGGGGAGTGGGGACAGCCGTGTCACTCCCTAGAGCGGCTCCAACGCGATCCCCTCTCATAGGCTGAAGCCTATGAAAGGGATCGCTGTGATTGGATCTCGGGGGGGGGGGGGGGGGAGAGAGGTAGGGGGCAGGACAAAATAAATAAGGGATTTTTATTTAAAAAAAAAAAGGAATACAATTAATAATAATAATATTAATTAAAAAAAAAGACAGCAGCAATCAGATGCCACCAACAGAAAGCTCTGTTGGTGGCAAGAAAAGACACTCATATAGCCATTGGTCATTGCTTCATTGTGATACGCAAGCCCCTTCACTGCAGAAAGGTAACAATCACGAAGGGGAATTGGCACATGTATAAACCTTTTGTTTTGTTGTTGCAGCTGCAGTGCAGCCAGAAAAATTAAGTAGGCATGTACACACACCAGAAAAATTATTATAGTGGCTGCTGGTAGCAGCGGCCTTAAACATTCAGGAATCCACCTGGAGTCCTGGTGGACCCTGTTGGTGGTGGCAGAGAAGGCAGTCAAGCGGCCTGCAGGCAGAGATGCTGTGTGGGGAGTAGGGACCGACTTAGTTCCACTGCGGTGTGTGGCTTTGCTTTTGTGTGCTGCTTTTCCTCAGGTGGTCATCCCTTTGCAGTTTGTGCTTTGTAATCATGTGCCTTCATAAGGTAGTTGTCCCTACGAGGGTCTTGGTCTTTCCACGGCTCAATTTTCAGTGGCAGAGAGTACAGATGGCATTGCTCTCATCTGAGGCAGACAAACAAAAACATTTCCACACTGCTGAGCCCTGGGGTGATGGCACTTTGATGGTGGTGGCCGAATGAGTGTTAAGTGGGGTGCCAGAATCAGTGCAAGAGGAGAAAGATATGTCACGCCTCCGTGCGGAAGCTGAGAAAGATGAGGTGTTCTGTGTTACATAGTCAACTACGTCCTGACAATATTGGGGGTTGATGGCACTTGCCTTCTGAACACTGTACTTTGGTCGAGGGCTGCACGAAATCACGGCAGTGTGACCTCGAACAGACCTGCCAGGAGGCCTGCCTCTGGCTCTGCCTTTTGTTTTGTCCATATTGGGGGGATGAAGTGAAAGGTATGTACTGACTTGACTAATACAATGTAGGGTTACACAGGTGCAGTGAACAGGTATGCAGTGACTGCTGGTACAACAATGTGCGGTTATACAGGTGCAGTGAACAGGTTGCAGTGACTGGTATTACAAATGTGCAGCTGCCTGTCACACACACACAGGTACCCTGAACAGGTGCAATGACTGGTGGTATTAACAATGCGTGTGCTCACGTAGGTATAGGTAGGTAGGTGCACTAAACAGTGAACAGGTGCAGTAATTGGGATGACAAATGTGCAGCTGCCTGTCACACACACAGGTAGTCACTGAATGTGCTGGGCCTGGCAGTGGCACAGTAGGAATTAAGGTGCCAAAGGCCAGCTGCGACTGACTGACAGGGCTGTATATAATGCAAGTGGGCCACACAAAAAAAAAGAAAAATAGATCACAAGAACAACATTAGCTCTCAAAAGAGCTGTTGAGGGTGAGGCGTGCTTTTTAGCAATAAGTATAAGCAAGAAAGAGCAACCTAACAAGCCTAACTGTAGCCTAACTAAGCTTTCCCTAATGTCTCTGCAGCAGCTCTCCCTTCTCTAATTATTGCAGGCACACAAGTGAGTCCAATGCCTTACTCTGCCTTCCTTTTATAAGGAGGGGGGGGCTCCAGGAGGGAGTGTAACCTGATTATCTACAATGTGCCGGCTGACTGTGATGTAGAGGGACAAAATTGACCCTAATGATGCACTATGGGGGCGAATCGAACTTCCGGAAAAGTTTGCGGTTCTTCGCGATTGCAAACCACGGAAGTTTGCTTGGAACCATTCACTGGCGAACAGTTCGGGCCATCTCTATTCTCTAGGGAGGTGTAAGCCTATGATCCTTAAGTAGTTAAATAGTGGTAATTATCAAGAAACCAATTTTTTCCTCTACTTACACCTCTCACAAAAAGTGGTTGTTTGTGAAAGCTGGTGTTGGTGGTCTGTATCATGTGACCAGAATATACAGATGGAGGGAAGGGGGTAGGGGGGTTGTAAATGAGCACTGGGGCCTTTGGCCGTGTAGCTTTACCACTGCCTAAACAGTGAAATGTTCACATTTATACATATGACGTTTTTATTACAGTATATGTATGTGGATGTTGTGGGGCAACTTACACATCCACGTTACAAATAAAATAAACAATAATAAGAAGTGACACATAGGAACCTTAGCTTGCTTTGCAATTCCTTCTCCACACAAATCTGTTGTGCTTTAATATTCTGTGCTTAGTGATCCCAAAATTGCCCTTGGGGTGGAACAGGGACAGAATAGTGAGGATATTGCTGTGGTTCACAGAAATGTCTGTCTTCTAGGGTGTTCATGTTGCTATAATAATGTCACTGGCTAATCAAAGGGAGGGCGAATTAATAGATGATTCACTCATTCAAAGGCACTGAAATGTCACTTTACTGTCAATCTCTGTGTTTTTATCCTTTTAACTGCACGTGGAGATAATATAGATTTACTTGGCACGGACGGCATAATAAAACCGATTTTCCAGTCATTTTATATCATGATTATAGATTAGTAGTCTCTGCAAAGTAGAAATCATTATCTTCTCATTAATTTATTTCTTATAGATTTCATAGGAATTTCTACTACATTAGCAATTATCTTTCAACTGTGCTATAAATTCAAGACCTATGCAGATCTTCTCTTATAGTCTCATATTTGTCCCAAGCTCACCCATGATTTGCTTTCAATGCCTAATCAACTTTACAGGAAAATATAAACCTTAAATTTACAGGGCTAGCAACATCTGGCAGTCCTTCATTTTTACATAGGAAGCAGCCAGATTTGATGTAAAGTAGTTTGAATACTTTTTTCTGATAGTATTATCCAGCTGTACAATGCTGTTTTCAGAGGTGTTTTGGCCCTGCTAACCATCACTTGTCTAGCCACATCCAGTCAGAGAAAGCAAGAAAACCAGTACTATAGTTAACACTCACGTGTAGCACATAGTGGTTCTGTGAGGCCTGCTGGAATTCCCACCTTCATATCAGTCTCAAGTCCCGTATTTATCACCACAGTCTTCACCCTATGTGGCACATCCCCACTTAAACAGGAGACAGAGTTGCGTCTGCCTGACTTCGGTTACACCCAGGTCTTATTGCGCAAGGTATAGAGACTGATAAGGTGAAGGCAAGAAAACCAACAGTGCCACTACTAGAGCAAGTGACAGCTCTAAGCCAGGGGTCATACAAAACAGATCAGAGCTCGTTAGGGGCAATCCAATTCCATAGTTGAGAGCGAGCAGGGGTTGGACCAAGCAGCACTAAAAACTGTTGTTCACAATCAGGCAAAAAGGTCAGTCCAGGCAGCAACAAGGGAAATCCAGGTACAGGCAAAGGTCAAATCCAAATAGTCAATCAACAGGCAATAACAGCACAGACGAGCACCCAGCAGCTAACTATAGCTAAAGCTATCATGGGCAATAGGAAATGGTAGAGCTATGCTTAAATACCCCAAGCAGCCAATCAGCGGCCGTACACACATTGAGCACCAATCATCCAGCAGCAACATAACTGACTGAGTGTCAGCTGACTGGGCATGTTAATTGACACTATCTAAATCTACGTCTCAGCAAGTATGCAGGATGGGAGGAGAGATGTGCCCGCCCCCCTCTGGCCACTGCGCACACACCGAGAAGCAACGGGCGCGTCATCAGCAGAGGAGAGCTTACGATACCCGGAAGTTGGAGGGAGAATGCAAGCATGGACGGAAGGATGAGTTCATGACTGGTTCAGTTTAGAACTACACCAGTGTGAAACCTTGGTTCCATTTACAACATACAATAACCATGTATAAAGCTAAGCGCTCAACACACAGTGCAATTACTCTCATCTGTGATGTATACTGTGTAATAACATCACCCAGGTCCACAGCAGATAGTTGATGTGATAAAAAGTCCAACAGCACCAGGATTAGGCAGGTGTAGTAGGTCATATGTCCCTAATGTCCCACACATTTCACAGCAGTGTTTTTAACTACTTCTTCAGGAGCATAAACTGGCAGCATCACACACACATTTGCTTTAACTGTAGGGCTAGCCAAATGAAAACGTATTTGATATGGTGACTTTCTTAATCTTTTCTTAAAATCTTTTGGATATTTGTCAGTTATCTACCACATTTCCCAATCAGTCAGATTTCAGCAGATTGATTTGTTATGATTACTACAACTTATAGCATGTATAGTGATGAGTATTAAAGAGAAACCGTACCCAAGGATTGAATTTCATCCCAATCAGTAGCTGATACCTCCTTTCCCGTGAGAAATCTATTCCTTTTCTCATATAGATCATCAGGGGGGTTTTATGGCTAATATTGTGGTGAAACCCCCCCCCCCCCCCACAGTGTAATGTCTGGACCATGGTGCACAGTGGGAGCCTTGTTGCATTGTGGGAAATAACAGCTGTTTCCGAATGCCAAAAAGGAAAGCAGCAGCTACTTCACTGACATCACCTGCCAGTAGTAAAAATGTCACCATATTATAAATGTCAGAATGTAAATCAGGGAGAGGAAAGCTTTTACAATGGGCAAACACTGACTAAATCATTTATACATAATTATTGTAAAAATTAAGCACTTTTGTTTATTACGTTATTTTCACTGGAGTTCCTCTTTGAAGCTGTAGTACAAATAAAGAGCTAATGCACTGACTGAAAGAGGGTCCCAAGTAGGAATACATTTGTTAAAGCAGGAATAGCTGGTAGTAAAATATTCATAACTTTACTGATATTCTACTACTTAATTCATATAGTGAAATATCAGTTATATGTACAAATATGTTAATGTGACCTAACCTCTCCCTACTTTCACACTGAACCCCCCTCGGTGGGTGCCTAACCTTAAAGGATACCCGAAGTGACATGTGACATGATGAGATAGACATGGGTATGTGCAGTGCCTAGCACACAAATAATTATGCTGTGTTCCCTTTTTTCTTTCTCTGCCTGAAAGAGTTAAAGGGACACTTAAGTCAAACAAAAAAAATGAGTTTTACTCACCTAGGGCTTCCAATAGCCCCCTGCAGCTGTCCGGTGCCCTCGCTGTCTCCCTCCGATCCTCCTGGCCCCGCCAGCAGCCACTTCCTGTTTCGGTGACAGGAGCTGACAGGCTAGGGACGCAAGTGATTTTTCGCATTCCCAGACACATTAGCACCCTCTAAGCTGCTATATGGTATATGATATATGCTATAGCAGCATAGATGGCGCTATTGTGGCCAGGAACGCGAAGAATCACTCGCATCCCCAGCCTGTCAGCTCCTGTCACCGAAACAGGAAGTGGCTGCCGGCGGGGCCAGGAGGATCGGAGGGAGATGGCGAGGGCACCGGACAGCTGCAGCGGGCTATTGGAAGCCCCAGGTGAGTAAAACTTATTTTTCTTTGTTTGACTTAAGTGTCCCTTTAAATATCAGGTATGTAAGTGGCTGACTCAGACAGGAAGTGACAACAGTGTGACCCTCACTGATAAGAAATTCCCCTTTTTATCTCTTCCTTGCTCTCAGAATCCATTTTCTGCTAGGAAAGTGTTTTATAGTTGAAATTTCTTATCAGTGAGGATCACACTGTAGTCATTTCCTGTCAGGATTGAGTCAGCCACTTACATACCTGATATTTTACTCTTTCAGCCTCACATGCTCCTCCATTAGCTTCCTCCAATCGGAAGCTAAGCCGTGACCCAGGAAGTACTTCCATACTTGCCAACGTCCTCCATTTTGTTGCATCTGTTTTGGATGTAAGTTGTGTAACCTGCCTATAATTAGGCTTTGCACATCCAGCAGTTGGTCAATCAGGTGCAGCCTGCCTCTGCTTTCGAAGTGCTGCTACCTCCTCCTGCTAAACTAAACTAGGGCCTTAGAAATAAAGCTCAACACACTCATGTGTATGATGTAATTGTTTTTCTGATCGATTGATCAATGATTGGTAAATCAATCATAATCATTGATTGCCAAAAAAGTCACCGGTGGATTAAAAAAGGCTATGCATGTTCCATTCTATACAGAAGCAAGAGGCAGGAGTCCTGCCTCACATCTTGCTGGAAACCTGTAGTGATCAGCCATTTCAGATGGATCCCCACCCAGTGAGAGGTCCTGTGCAGTTTTATATATTGTTGCAGCACAAACATTTTCCAGAGCAGGAGATGGCACAAATTAAGACGTACTGGTATGTAGTAGCAGTAGGGTATTGTACCGTGTTAGCCATCAGTAAAAGCAAGAAGTTTCAAATCAGGATGATACCATTTATTGGCTAACTACAAATGAATAAGAATAAACAAGCTTTCGGCCTTGCAGCCTTCGTCAGGTTTACATCCTGTTAGTTTGCAAGCTGGTGGTACAAACAGCTTATATACATGCAACATCAAAAGGGAAAACAGATATTTTTTTCAAGCATAAATACGTCATTAAGATGCCTTAATTCAAACAGACCATCTAAATGGGGTAAGATAAGGATCCTTGTTTACTCCATTGCTCACAGACCTGGTATTAGGATTGACCCAGAGGTATCGTAAATTCTAAGTTCACAAGTTCAGCTAGAGTGGCCTAGACAGTTCAAATATCATCAATCTCATACCAATATAGAAAGTTGTTGCCCTTATTCAAACCCTTCTCCACAGCTTTGAACCAATTTATAAATTTTGTTTCTGCTATTAATCGGTCATTTGACGTTTTGAAGCTGCCCTTCAGGGCAGTGACACGAAGATCATCCATGCTGTGTCCGTTGGACCGAAAGTGTGTAGAAACTGGGAGTCCAGATTTTGTATCATTAATAGTGTGCCTGTGTCCATTCATATGTTTGTGCAGAGTTTGTCCAGTTTCTCCCACATACATAACATTGGGGCATTTAGCACACATGATCAGATATACCAGATTGGTGGACCCACAGGAAAATTTACCTTGTACTCTGTACTCCTGTTGTGAACCTGGTATGATTACCCTGTCAGTGGAGTAAATGTGTCTGCAGGTCCCACATATTTTTTGCCGGCAGGGCGATGTTCCGTTTTGTTGAGGCCTATTTAAAGAGCTCCTGACAATCATCTGTTTTTAGATTGTGTGGTTGCCGATATGACAAGAGTGGAGGTTTAGGGAATATCGTTCTCAGTCTGTGATCCTTGTGTAAAATGGGATGAAGTTCCTTAGAAATCCTCCTTAAGATTTCCAGGTGTGGGTTGTAGGTGACAACCAAAGGCAGAGCTGGGACAAGGTCCTTCAGCACCCAAGGCTGAGACACCAAAGTGCGCCTCTCCATCCCTCCCCCCCAGCCGTCACATACTGATTGCTACTAGACTAAGAGGCGCCCCAGGGCCCCCAACCTCCCCAATACCTTAATATCTAGTTATCTGACTTGCAGTCACTGCCATGTATCCCCTTTTCCTATTTCTTTCTGCTTCAAACACAATTGGGAATGACAACTGAATGAATTGTGTGCCCCCTCCTACACTGCGCCCTGAGGCTGGAGCCTCTCCAGCCTCTGCCTCGGCCCGGCCCTGACCAAAGGGACACGTTCCTCTTTCTGGTTTTGCTTATATTTCAGGAGTTCAGTCCTGGGGATGTTGCTGGCTTTCCTGATTTGGGCCTCAGCCATGGGAGGACTGTAACCTTGTTTAATGAAAGTGTTCTTAAGGTGATCCAGGTGCTTGTCTCTGTCCATCCTGTACACACTATTAATGATACCAAATCTGGACTCCCAGTTGCTACACACTTTCGGTCCAACGGACACAGCATGGATGATCTTCGTGTCACTGCCCTGAAGGGCGGCTTCAAAATGTCAAATGACCGATTAATAGCAGAAACAAAATTTATAAATTGGTTCAAAGCTGTGGAAAAGGGTTTGAATAAGGACAACAACTTTCTATATTGGTATGAGATTGATGATATTTGAACTGTCTAGGCCACTCTAGCTGAACTTGTGAACTAAGAATTTACGATACCTCTGGGTCAATCCTAATACCAGGTCTGTGAGCAATGGAGTAAAGAAGGATCCTTATCTTACCCCATTTAGATGGTCTGTTTGAATCAAGGCATCTTAATGACGTATTTATGCTTAAAAAAAATATCTGTTTTCCCTTTTGATGTTGCATGTATATAAGCTGTCTGTACCACCAGCTTGCAAACTAACAGGATGTAAACCTGACGAAGGCTGCAAGGCCGAAAGCTTGTTTGTTTATTCTTATTCATTTGTAGTTAGCCAATAAATGGTATCGTACTGGTATGTATACATCCGAAGCAAACATTAACCACTTCTGTGCCAGGGGGGTATTTTTCTGATCGGTGCTGCGTGGGCTCTCCAGCCCGCAACACCGATCAGATAGCAGCCAGGGCGATCAGACTTCCCCCCTTTTTTTCCCCACTAGGGGGATGTCCTGCTAAGGGGGCTCTGCTTGCGCTTGCGGGGGGGGCTCTTCAAAGCCCCCCTCCGCAGCGCTTCCTGGCCTCCTTCCCCTTCCCTCCCTCTCCCTCCCCCTGTGAGCGGCGCAGGACGGATTTCCGTCCTGCGCCTGATGGGATAGGCTTTAGCCTATCAGATGCTGGCGATCCCCGGCCAACCAGAGGCCGGGAATCGCCGATCTTCTCTACGCCGCTGCTGCGCAGCAGCGCCATATATATGTAAGCACCGGAGAAAATCTTCCCCATGTGTTTACATTTACCCTGCGAGCCGCGATCGGCAGCTCGCAGGGTGTTCACAGAGACACCCTCCGTGAACCGCTCATACGAGCGGCCGTTTCCATGGAATCCACTTCAGGATTCAGGGGAGTACTTAAAGAGAATCTGTATTGTTAAAATCGCACAAAAGTAAACATACCAGTGCATTAGGGGACATCTCCTATTACCCTCTGTCACAATTTCGCCGCTCCTCGCCGCATTAAAAGTGGTTAAAAACAGTTTTAAAAAGTTTGTTTATAAACAAACAAAATGGCCACCAAAACAGGAAGTAGGTTGATGTACAGTATGTCCACACATAGAAAATACATTCATACACAAGCAGGCTGTATACAGCCTTCCTTTTGAATCTCAAGAGATCATTTGTGTGTTTCTTTCCCTCTGCAGCTATCATCCACTGAAGTGTCAGGCTGTTTCTTCCTGCAGAGTGCAGACAGCTCTGCCTGTATGTAATTCCTCAGTATGTGAAAGCCCAGCCATCTCAGAGGAGGATTTATCCAGCTTGTAAAAGATAAGAGAGAAGCTGTCCTAATCTAAATAATACACAGGCAGTGTGCATAGAGGGGCCTGGATGGGGGAGTTCATAGCAGAACCACAACACTGAAGAACTTGGCAGCCTTCCAGACACAGGCTGACAAGTCTGACAAGAGAGAGATAAGTTGATTTATTACAGAGATGGTGATAGTAGAATGTGCTGCAGTAAGCCAGAACACATTAGAATAGCTTTTGGAACTTGTAGGATGATAAAAAACAGGATGCAATTTTTGTTACGGAGTCTCTTTAAGCGTACGCAGAATCCTGAAGTGGTTAAGCCTACAGCATTGCTTTGATCAACATAAGCATCTTCCATCTCCATGTAAGACGCTGGGAGGGTCCTGGGTGTGCTGAACTAATAGCGAGCTGCAAATATATATATATACAGTATATACCAACAGTTCACTCCAGTCTTGTAACATAAGTTCCAGTGGAGTTATAATAAAGCAACACTAGGCTCATCACCCTATGCATTATTCCCTTAGATTTATCTTGCTTGCATACAATGTATAATTTATGACAGCAATGATCTGGAATCATCCAGGAAAATGCTGCAGAGATGTGTCTTTCCTACACTTAGAGGCAGGTTTGTACATGTCAACTGAATTTGTGGTATTAATTTCCTCTTTATCTAACTGGGAATTCAGAACTGGTCATGGTCAAGCATCCTCCCCCACATTCTACTACTTGCTTGTTATACTGACATGATAATTATTATTATAAATCTAATTGAAGAGACATACTCTTAGAAATGGTATAATGCGTAGTTTTGTGTTGCTACCTTTGTGTTTCTATAGAAATAAATTACATGAAGCGCTATTGTTCTGTCCTATGTCAATCCGGCAGCTTTACCTTGACAAGGCCACCATCGCTGCAAGAAGACTTTGTTACTAATGAGCTAGAGGAAACAGTGACTGAAATGAATCAAAGTGGCATGAATCTAACTTTATAAAGTGTGTTGGTTAATCCATGCTCTGAACAGCTGTGAAAAAAATTGTGGCAGATATATTAGTACCAGGCCCTTTGATTTTATGTTTCCTTTAATTTGATATTTTTGGCTCAGCTGAGATAACAATGGAGGTAACTAAACTCCCAGAATAACAAACAGACAAACCAGGCTACAGGGAGGAAAACCTACAGCTTCCACCCACACATAAGAAGTCTACAAAATCATAAAGACCTGCAACAATCCCTGATACCAGAGCATGCCCTATTGCAATGAAGTTTTTATCCCCCCCCCCACACACACACACCCTGAAAAGCCTCTCCATCATGCAAGGATTGTCATCCTTCAACCCCATTTCTTAGCAACAGGATGTGTTGGTGTCAGTACACATGGGGGACTCAAATGACAACCAAAGACAGGTGAGTAGTGTCGGGATGACTTGAATTGTGGCGGCACAATGGTAATGTAGTGTAACTGTGCTCACTGAATGCTGTGAAGGGGCACAGCGTATCTGCTCAGGATAAGCTGTAACAGTGTAAAGCTGTAACAGTGTAAAAAGCATTAGGCTTGTTACCAAATGTTAGCTGAAGTAAAACACTGTATGAAGTAAACACTATGGGGTTTGATTCACTATCACAAATAGCATGCCTTATCAGAGTGGACATGCATTATCAGAGTGAACACGCCTTATCAGAGTAGCATAGCATGCTCTACAAACGTATGCCTGCTAATTGGCAATGATGAGAGCTCCACTCGTCCTGCCCTGAGCCCCTGCGGGTCCAATCACTTTAAAGGACATTATGCCTGCACTTTGATTGTCCCAATAGGCTGCCTGTCAAGTTTCTGGTCAAGTGACAGGCAGCCTATTGGGCCAATCAAAGTGCGAGGATAATGTTCTTTAAAGTGATTGGACCCGCAGGGGCTCAGGGCAGGGCGTGTGGAGCTCTCGTCATTGCCAATTAGCAGGCATAAGTTTGTAGAGCATGCTATGCTACTCTGATAAAATGTGATAACTCTGATAAGGCATGCTATTTGTTTTAGTGAATCAACCCCTATGTATGTATGTTTTTATACCTTCATGCAGTGTTTTACTTCAGCTATTATCTGGAAATATGCTTGAAGAATGATTGAAGATGAAGAATGGAACTAGTTTCCTGTAAGCTTGCAATAACTAAATTTTAGCAGAGAACCATTAAAAAGTGTTATTTTTTACAAAACTTTGTTTTTCTACCTACAACATTTTATTGGCTAACACGGTACAGAAATTCTTTTGCTTCTATACATAATGTATTCAAAAGTATATGGCATCAAAAAAAAAGTGTATAAATAAAATATTGTAGTACTTTCAAGTGAATCTGAATTAGAAAAGAAAACAGTCAACAACCCCCCCAGACAGAGTTGGCACCCTAGGGATTGTTGCGCACTCACATGCTTGTTCTTGTATGACTAGGCTCTCTTACTGGCTGTGTACTGAGAAGTCCTCTCCCCTGGATAATGCGTGGTCTCCTATTGCTGGGTCTTAGTGAATTTACATGAGATGTATATGTAAAGGTGCATATGAAAATCTCAAACCCTCTGAAGTTTGGAGATTTCCAATGGAATATTGGAGGCTCCTGAAGTACTGATGTTGAAATTCAAAGGATAAATATCTGTCACAGAAATCACTTGTGTAATGGAAATCCTTTTCTTCTTTTATCATTCAGGTACACTTTTAATTCCCACAATTCCTTGCACACTAAAAATCAGGTTCAGACTCAGAGTTTAAGTGTAAGTATATTCTGCATTTGGAAGCAATGGCGTAGCAATAGGGAGGGAGTGTAAAGGATGGGCCCCTAGACCAGAGGGACCCACCTTCAGCCACTGTATTAGCACTTTATTGGTGTTATGTTATTAATCATCACCTCTATATGTGCTTTGAATACAGGTAATCATTAACAAACTGTTATTCTCCCCTGATTACATGTCTTTGACACTGTGGCTGTCCTTGGCAGCTTTTGCTGCACAAAATCAATTGTTCTGTATAGAGCGCTTGAGGAGGCCGCATGTGAAACTTGCACTGGGGCCCACAGCTCCTTAGCTACACCACTATTTGGAAGATAGAAACTAGTTAAACGGAACTGAAATGAAAGGGAGGGACATGGAGGCTGATATTTATTTCCTTTTAACCAATACACATTGCCTGGCTCTCCTGCTGATCCATCGCTTCTAATGATTTTAGACATTCACCCTGAACAAGCATGGAGATGTTTCTGACAAGATTAGCTCCATGCTTGTTTCAGGTGCGTGGTTCAGATACTACTGACCGCAAAGATCAACAGGGCTGCAAGGCAAGTGGAATTGCTTAAAAGGAAATAACTATGGCAGCATCCATATACCTCTCACTTCAGGTTTTCTTTAAGTGAAAAACACCTTATGAAGCGTAGATGTAATGGGCCACATCCTATTCCAGGTGATAAGTAGCTTACAGATGCGAGCTACTTATCACTTTGCCATTGCATGAGGATTACCGGCAAATCCTATTGCTGGTTTCCTTCACATGATGGCTGATCATTAGGGAGCATTACTCAGGCTCTACTTATTAAAGGAGACCCCCAGATGCAGCGGCAATGACGTGTGTTAGCTGGTTTAGATAGTTGAAAGAACTCCCTAGGTGAAAATATCACCAAAGTAATGCCCAGGGGGTGTGGGTGAGGGTGGGGGGGTGTTGTTAAATTTAATTGGATTAGGCAATGCTTCCATCATCTAATGTAACTTCTGGCGAGTTGGGTGATTGGATGAGGCCCATGGTGTTAACTATGCTGAAATGCAACTTTTATTTTTACATCACAGGAGAACAAGATTTCCTAAGGTTCTCTCAAGCTTTAATCAGTGAAGAGAAGAACATGCAGCAGGTGACCCCCACGAAACTGGTATGTATTTTATAAATGCCTACTGCTATAAAAAGTTTTCTATTCTCGTTTAGGTCATATAGGACCACAGCGCAGATTGATGAGCAGAAACTTAAATGGTTGTGTGATTGCAGTTGTGTGCTCACATCTGTAATGTTTACATTTAAAATAAATACATATTGTTCTAGATGTACTGAAAAGAACCATGTATTCAAACTCACGCATAGTCTACAATTATCCTCAGCCTCAGTGAATCGTAGACCAAAGGTTTGTAGATTTTATATTACGTATGATTCTGATGGGTTCGCTGAGAGCTGGAATTTAATTCACAGGTGCGTTTAATCTGTCTTTATGTTGTGCCTTCAGAAAAAGCAACATCTTCATACATACAGTAGTCTTCAAATCTCTGCTGCTCTCCCTGGTGGGAATATGCCAGCCCAGCTCAGTCTGCAGTGGTGCCATAGCTGCAGACTACAGGTAAGCAGCAATTTTCTGTTACATCAAATTCACAGCAAGAAGTAAGATTTCATAAACAATTTGGTAAACTTTAGCTGGAAATTTTTGCAAGTATCTTGCACAAAATTATTCTATGCTGAGACAGAGGCTTTCTTCTGGTGCACATGGGAGTCACTGTGCCAAAATGAGTAAACAAAAAAAAAAAGTGCTCAAGAAAAAAACAACCTTAGTAGACAGTGTAAGAATCTGCTAGGTACTTGCAATGTAGAACTCTTAGGATGCTTAAATTTAGCCAGATATTAAAAAGTAAAGAAAAAAACATATTACCATGTGGGGGGGGGGGAGTTTCTGGATCAGGTGGCATCCATTAATTTAAGTTTCGTGATCTTTGGGTTCACAACGCTGGAGAAGCAGTGCTCTCCACAGCGCTGACTGACATGGAGGGGGCAGGGGAGGGCCAGGGAGAAAGCAGGGGAGAGCCTGTTAGAAGGCTCTTATAGGTGGGGAAGGGGAGTTTTTCAGAAATGTTTACCCTGCATAGGGACACACATTCCCCGTTAGTTTTGTTGACATCTGAATGTTGGCTTATTTCGGGGGGCTGGCGGGGCACAGGGGGCACTGAGACCAGCAAGCGCAGCACACGGAGGCATGTCCTTCAGATGGTAACATGCCTCTGTGTCCCTTTTTTAGATTTTACAGATTTTGCAGTACTAGCTTTTTACTGCAGTAAATATTTTGGTGTTTTCTCTCGGAGGAGAGAGGGGAGGCGGGGTCAAGCGACGGAAGGGTAGTGATGCAGGGACTTCGGAGCGGCTTTGTGGGAGAAAACTCCGGAGGTAAATATAACTTTGCATTACAGCAGCGCTGACAGATTTTTAGTTTATGCATGGAAAGTTTATGCATGGAAAGAAGAGATAAGATAACTCTCTCACTGTGAAAACTTAACTCTACACCTTAATAAGGAAAGCTTCTTTAGTGAATTAACACTGAAAATACCGATCGTTGTTTGGTGGTAAGTTTTCTCTTGCCTTAAAGAGGATCTGTTAGGTATAAGGTCTCAGAGAAAATAAACACATATATCAGTAGCTAAAGATTGGCTGTACTTACATTACATATGCATTTCACTGTCCACGTTTGGATTTCACAGAATCTTTATATAGTATTTGCAGAGAATGATGCTCCTGACAGCTCATGGCAGGTTCCATGTTTGTCTGTCTCCTATGAAGCCAATTGTGATGTCATATCCTCCCTGCTTCCTGATGATTTCACTCTCACAAACGCTGGCAATGAATAACACTACTGTGCAGTGAATATTAATTAGCCATGTGGCTAGGAACAATAGCGGACTCCTGCAGTGTACTCTGCAGGGAGTTTTTTCAATGTTGTGAGCTGCTGCTTTTGTAACATGAGCCCTGTAACTTATCACTAGCAGCCGAGGGGAGGGCCCCAGAATGCTTTGCTGTATGGTATGCGGCTCTCGGCTTTTTAAGAGCTTGGGTCTAACATCCTTGCAGTTCAGCACACATCAAAACTAAGAGAGATTTTTAACTTCAGTATTGCCTTTTTGGCTTCCTTCTAAACTGTTTAACACAGGAGAATATTATTATTATTATAATTATTATTTAGTATTTATATAGCGCCGACATATTACGCAGCGCTGTACAATGTATATATATATCTTGTCACTAACTGTCCCTCAAAGGAGCTCACAATCTAATCCCTACCATTGCCATATGTCTATATTATGTAGTGTAAGTACTGTAGTCTAGGGCCAATTTTTTTTTTCAGGGGAGCCAATTAACTTATCTGTATGTTTTTGGAATGTGGGAGGAAACCGGAGTGCCCGGAGGAAACCCACGCAGACACGGAGAGAACATACAAACTCTTTGCAGATAGTGCCCTGGCTGGGATTCAAACCAGGGACCCAGTGCTGCAAGGCGAGAGAGCTAACCACTAAGCCACCGTGCTGCCCACGGTAGAGGTTTAAATTAGCTTTTGCAGCCTGACAGTTACTCTTTAAGGAAGCCATACATCTAGCGATTCTGATTCAATCAACAAAGCGATCAACTTTATTGGGGAATCGACTTCAGTATAGTTGATTGAAAGTTGATCGACTAGTGACCCACACATTACAAGCCTATGCGATTCACCTTCACTAAGCGATCTGACCAATGTTGTGTCTCCATGCTCTGAATGCAAAATCGACCGAATTATATGTGAACAGTAGCCGATTCCTGTGCGATTGACAGATATCTTACATCCTGCTTGATTGAGTAAGCTGGTCGATTCAACATGATATCAGCCACTTTTCATTGATTGGAAATTCTGGAACACACTTGATTCTCTCTCGATTCCTTCTCGATTCGATAAAATGATTGAATTGAATGATCGATAGTACTGCAAAATCGCTAGAAGCATGATCTTAGTGAATTGAGGCCATTGTCAGGTAGAGGAGGACTGCCAGATAAGGGATTACATTGTTGAGTCGTTGGTTAGCTTATGCAGTTATTACAACAACTGTAACTAAGAATGACTGATTTATTTAGTAGAACATTTTAGGCAGACCGTGTTTTGTGAGGAGGCAGCACTAATATTAAGAATTACTGTTCTTCAATAGAAGTGCTTATACAATCCCTGTTTTTATGCCGAGGCAGCTGTAGCTAAAACACTGTAACATACGAAGGGTTAATTTGTTATGGTTGTTCCAATACAATCTGTGTGCCTTCTCTCAGTGGCACTAAGTAAACAATATGCTTTTTTTATGAACGGTAACCAATCAGAGGCCTTGTATACCTGCAGCTGTAAACAATGGAAAACTCCACCAATGTGGGAAACCACTGCACTGTTCTGAGAACAGTGGACTTTGCTTCATTTATCAGTTAGGTGTCTCACGGATCTAGTGATGATCATAATCTGCTAATTATGATTAGGTAACATTTCATATATTTTTTTTTTCAATTACGGCCATATTTAATTACTAACTAATGGCCCGCTGTTGCCCGGTTATGTATTTGGCTGGTGTTGGCTCCACCCACTTTTTCTAACCCTAACACACAATTACTTAAAGGGGCACTATGGCTAAATTCTTCTTAAATTATCATTTAATATAAAATATGTGCAATTGTAGCAATGTGTAAGACTTGTATTGTGGCTGAAAAAAACTCTGCTTCAATATTGCTTTACCCTAAATCAGTGCTGGAGTCCCGTCGCCAGAGAAAGCTAAGCGACGCTGAACCAGCACATTCCATTCTGCAGGAGGAGGCTGCCTTATCAGTCGTTTCATCTGAAGTTGTAATCTCCCCCTTTGATGTATGGGAGAGGTTTCACCCAACGTCGATCTGCACATTAGTGCTGTTACAGCTCCTCTGATCTGCCGTACGTCTCAGGACAATGACGTATGGCTCTAATGAAAAACATGTTCCCCGCTGAGGCCCCCCTTCAGAGACACAAGCAGGACACTGGCTACACAGCACTTGCGTGTGCTGAATCAAGATGCTGGAATCCTGTGCATAAGAGAAGCTGGTCTCCATGGCAACTGACAACAAGTGGTGACCCTGCGTGTGCCAGCTTCTCTGAAGGGGGGCCTCAGCGGGGAGCATTTTTTTCATCAGAGCCGTAAGTCATTGTCCTGAGACGTACGGCAGATCAGAGGAGCTGTAACAGCACTAATGTGCAGTTAGACGTTGGGTGAAACCTCTCCCGATACATCAAAGGGGGAGATTACAACTTCAGATGAAACGACTGATAAGGCAGCCTCCTCCTGCAGAATGGAATGTGCTGGTTCAGCGTCGCTTAGCTTTCTCTGGCGACGGGACTCCAGCACTGATTTAGGGTAAAGCAATATTGAAGCAGAGTTTTATTCAGCCACAATACAAGTCTTACACATTGCTACAATTGCACATATTTTATATTAAATGAGAATATAAGAAGAATTTAGCCATAGTGCCCCTTTAATCACTCAATGACCATGTCTTTGGAATCAATAAATTGCATTGAAATGAAACAAATCTGATTGGCTGTTTGTGGCTCCACTCCTTTTCTGAATTTGAACTCCAGTTACCCTATGGCCAATTGTACCAGGTTTGAGGCTTGTGCCATTACCAGTGCAACAATGGCAGCAATTAAATATTCCCCTTGAAAATCAATAGGTGAACTTTGATTGGCTTTTGTAGGCTCCACCCACTATTCTTAATATTAGTCCCAATCACCCAGTGACCCACTGTGAAATTATTTGAGCCATTAACAGTGTAAGAATGGCTGCAGTTTACATTTTCCAATTGAAATTTGTATTTGTCTCTGCCCACTTTTGGGGTTATGGGGTTAAAAAGTATTCTGTATGTTATTCCAGGTAAGGTACTATGTGTGTGCCAAATTTCATTCAAATCCTTTCAGCCATTGTTGCATGATCGAGTAACAAACATCCAAACTTTCGCATTTTTAGTATTAGCAAGATGATTTGGGAATGCAATTGATTTTGTGTAATCCATTCCTAATTTTGCATACATTTTTGTGTATTTTTGCAGAATTTTGTGTTGACTTTATCGGTTAATAACAAAGTCCCCATCCAGGCTCTTGTCACCAATAGAGATGGCCCGAACCTACGATTATCCGCAATAGACTTCAATGGGGAGGCGAACTTTGAAAACTAGAAAAATTTATACTGGCCACAAAAGTGATGGAAAAGATGTTTCAAGGGGTCTAACACCTGGAAGGGGGCATGGCGGAGTGAGATAGACGCCAGAAGTCCAGCAGAAAAATCTGGATTGGACACAAAGCAGCGTTTTAAGGGCAGAAATCGCATTGAATGCTAAATTGCAGGCCTAAAGTGCTTTAAAACATCTTGCACCATTATGTATCAACTCTGGAAGACATTCTGAAGAAAGTTGATTCTAATATAAAGGCAGAAAAATCATGGGCGATAAAAAACAGCACTATTAATGCCTTTTGGAAAAGGGCACATCTGTGGCCTACAATTTACAGGGAGTCTAAACTCAATGAAGTCTAATTTACTCAATCTTGATTAATCGTACACCCTCACATGGACAAATAAAGGTTGTTGTTAATTACATCAGAGACATTGTTTTGATAATTGATGCTGTGTGGCCTGACCTGGACTGCTCATTTCGAATACCATTGGACCATGTTTACTTTACAGTATAAGTATTTACCGACATGTACACAAATATTCAATTAAGAACTCACAATAAGCACATGTTAGTTTGTTTAGTTAGTATAGTTTAGTTTAATTTGGTGTAGTGTAGTATAGATAAAATATTTCAGCCTACTTCAGTGAGGAATTTACAAACTCATATTGGAATTGGCAGTTAGTAAGACATATATGATTCATATATACGAAAGTATATGCAAATTGTTTCTAGCTTAATATGGTATATTACTGGAAAAAAGTACAGCGGTTCTGTGGTGATAAAATTGTTATCAAAGTTGATTTGATATCATAATAGGGATTGCGTCCTCTGGAGTCTCTGTAGGGAGGACTTAGGGCCCCCATTCTCCAGAGGTTCTGCTCCCTGGATTCCCTCAAATCAGATTTTGAGTTGTGCATCCTTTGATATCTCACATGCAGAATTGCTGTTTGTGGCAAATATACGCATTATTTATACCATCTAGATTAATTATTGTGTTTATTTTTAGCTAAATTTAGGAAAATTGCATCTTGCGCGTTTTCGCGTCTTTGACGCGTTTTCGCTCTTTATTTTGGTGCTCACCGTTTTTGCGCGTCTGTACGCGTTCTTGGTCGTTAATACGCATAGACATATGCTTGTACGTGTTTTTCAATTTTTTTTTCAATCAGTTATGCGTACTTTCAAGTGTACTTGCGTAAAATCAACAGCTTATTGTTATACATGCGGAAAAGCGTATGGGGATAATCCCTTATGCGTAAAATTCACTAGACAATCAACACGTAATTTATAAACACAGATTGGATTTGATTTAGCTCACAAGAATAAAAAAATGTATATATAAAAATGATTAAGCAATATATAGACTTTATGCAACCATTCAAAAGATTAAAATTCTCAGGGATTATCTAGAACAGAGTTTGACAGTCTTTTAAATAAACTATATTACCTCAGATATATGTAGAATTACTGTATATCTACTCTAAGGATGTATAAATATGTTTAAGGTACATCTCTACAAATAAGTTATAAAGTTTGTACTTAAGATTAAAGTTACTTTCAACATGTTACTATGTATAACGTATTCATTTGTCAAGTGTAATAATATGTCTTTGACATATATGTTTACTTTTTTTTTTTGAAAATTCCAATAAAAAATATTGAAATGTAAAACATCTTGCATGTGTATACATCAATCAGGGAGTGTAATTAGAGTTCTGCTTCACACTGACACACCAAACTCACTGTGTAACGCATCGCAAACAGCTGGCTGTTTGCGTAGTGACGGCCGTGCTGGACTAGTGCGCACCATTGTGAGATTGCTCTTTCTCACTCAGTGTTGTCAGGTAATGTCTGACTGCCTTATCAACTTTCGATGGTTCTTTCTCCACCATTGTTAAAGCTTACATCAATTTTTTTAAATACTTGTGCTGCTTGCTGTTCAATCAGTACCTGCAACGAGAATCTTTTATGGAGGGCAAGTCTGCCATTGTGAGTGACCACGGGCAATGGCCAGGAAATCCTGGTTTGATTCCGGTCCGGAGTCTGAGCCTAAGAAACGGCTACCACCACCACACATCCAAGGAAGGCAGCAGGCACGCTGTGGGCAAAGGAGCAGGAACGGCTACCACACACATCCAAGGAAGGCAGCAGACATGGCATGCACGTCCTGAGGTAGTGACTAAAAATAACAATACAGGAGGACTTTTGAGGCCCTGCTGTATATGAGATGAATCAACTTTAAATCTTTTAAAGAGAATCTGTTATGGAGGGCAAATCGGTCATCCATTCAAGTGAAAGGTATGCGCTGACTGCCAGGTATAATACAATTGTGCAGTCAAAGATGCAGTGAAAGGTATTCAGTGACTGCAAACAGCTGTTTGTGTAGTGACGGCCATGCTGGACTGGTGCACACCAGGACAAGAGTGCAGGTGATGGTGGATTTCCAGCCCATATGGTCGCCGTGCTGAGGTAGCTGAATGACAGAACAGTGACTGTCCAGCTGACAGGTAGGTAGTTGGGTGCACTGTGAACAACAGGTAGGTAGGTATATGCAGTAATGGGTATTACAATGTGCACCTGTCACACACAGACAGGTAGCGGAAAGGCACAATGACACTGCCTGCACTTAACTCACGTAGGTAGGTGGGTGCACTGTGAACAACAGGTAGGTAGGTATATGCAGTAATGGGTATAACAATTTGCACCTGTCACACACAGACAGGTAGCGGACAGGCACAGTGACACTGCGTGCGCTCACATGGGTAGGTGGGTGCACTGTGAACAGCAGGTAGGTAGGTAGGTAGGTATATGCAGTAAAGGGTATTACAATGTGCACCTGTCACACACAGACAGGTAGCAGACAGGCACAGTGACATTGCGTGTGCTCAACTCACATAGGTAGGTGGGTGCACTGTGAACAACAGGTAGGTAGGTATATGCAGTAATAGGTATTACAATGTGCACCTGTCACACACACAAGTAGTCACTATATGTGCTGGGCCCGGCAGTGGCACACACAGTGTGAATTATCAAGGCTGTCAATGCAACACAAGTGCCAGTGGGATACACAAAAAAAAATAGATCACAAGAACCAGATTAGCTCTTAAAAGAGCTGTTGTGGGGTGCTATTTTAGCAATAAGAATCAGCAAGGAGCAAGCAAAGAAGCCTAAAAGAACTTAACTAATCTTTACCTATGAGAGTCAGCAGCAGCAGCTGTCCCTTCTCTATTTACTGCAGGCACACGAGTGAGTATAATGGTGCTTGCCTTTTATAAGGGGAAGTGGCCTTGTAGCCTGATTGGCTTCAATGTGCTTGCTGACTGTGATGTAGAGGGTCAAAGATGACCCTATTAGTGCTTATGGGGGCGAAACGAACTTCCGGAAAAGTTTGCGTTCACTGGCAAACACGGACCACCGGAAGTTTGCCGGGAACCGTTCGCCAGCAAACTGTTAGGGCCATCTCTAGTCAAAAAATATATATGTTAAGGGAAATAGTGGGAATAAGTAAAAAAATATTTTTTTTTCAAAACCACCTTGTAGTTTTTAAGAAAATCAATTTTAAAAATGCAAAAGAAAAATGTTTCCTTTGCATTTTTAAAAACAAGTATCTGAAAAACTACCAGGTATTTTTTTTAAAAAATCTTTTTTTTTTTTCCTTTTTTTTTTTCCTTTTTCTGGGAGCTTTGCTATTAGTTACACGAAAATTATGCAAAATTGCAAAATTAGTTCTTGATTACATTTACATATGAAAATAATAAACGATTTTCCCCCACATTTTGCATTACAATTTTGCATCATAATTGCAAATTACAATGGAAAATTACATTTATGCAACATTTGTGCTCATCACTACACATCACTACACAGATCTCAATACCATCTAATTCCAGGCAAAATAAAAATACCTTGACTGAAAGGGGAACTTTAACCAAGTATTGAAATTCATCCCGATCAGTTACTGATACCCCCTTTCCAATGCAAAATCTTTACCTTTTTCCACAAAAAATCATTGTGGTTTCTATTTGGCTGATATTGTGGTTAAACCCCTCCCACAGTGTGATGTCATAACCCTGGTCATGACAGTTTCCTTGTGAACATTGTTGCAGTGTGGGATATAACAGCTGTTTGCAAGCAACCAATATCTCCCTCTGTACATATGTATAGCTATAAAAAAGAACAAAAACAAACAAAGAAAAAAAATAAACTTTTAGCCTATCACAATGTAAGTGGTTGTGGTTATAGATAATTGCAGTTGGTGCTGTCTAGTTTTCTCATGTATGCCAGTAATAAATATGATGCCAGCAGGATCTTTGTGGATCAAACAACATTAACCAATTACATGGCGAATGTCAATCACTTCTTATATTCTCTTCTATTTTTTAACTTCCCACTTTGCAATGTATTGATTTAATTCCCCCCCTACTGCTATTTTTCAGTAAAGTTTATTTTTAAGTTTGCTTCTAGACCAGGCATGGGCAAACTTGGCCCTCCAGCTGTTAAGGAACTACAAGTCCCACAATGCATTGCAGGAGTCTTACAGCCACAGCCCTGACTCATAAAGGCAAATGCATTGTGGGACTTGTAGTTCCTTAACAGCTGAAGGGCCAAGTTTGCCCATGCCTGTTCTAGCCTTATATTGTAAAACAGTATTTATGACATGATTGTACTGATGTTTCAATAGCTGCTATCCAGAAAAGTTATCTATAAACTAATGGTCACCAAATTCAGTATTTCCTGCTAGTCAGTAACATAACTACAATTCATGGGGCCCACCAGCAAAACTTTGATGGGGCCCTACAATGTTCACACCCCTTCCCTTGCCTCCCCTTGTTACCCTCCATGGCCTTGTTGGGACCCATGCCACAAGGGTCATGAAACAAGTGTAGCTACAAGTACACCTGATTTGAAGTAAAACCCCCTACATCAGAGGAAGGGAAGGTCAGTAGTTGAGGCCTTCCACAGCTCTGGACCCCTCTGCGATCCTGTTGGCTGCTCCCCTCTAGTTACACCCCTACTGTTATTGCTCCATCCACTCCAGACAGCTAGACACAACAGCAAAAATCTATTAACCCTTCGCACACTCACATGCAAATGTTCAAACAAATGCATTCACAGATTCACTCATCCAGGCACAACTGTTATCCCTACAGCTAAATTAAAAGCCAGGGTTTTAGTTCACAGAAGAATGCATTCTTATGCTTAGTCACCTATACTGCGCAGAAGTACCCAGGTAAACATAGGTGTCCTAACTCTGGCCCTGTAACATGCATAGTGCAGACATGCAAACACATTCATTGCATCAAACCTATCAATGGATTAGGAGCACACATCCTAACTTCCTCTCCTGGGAAAGACGGTGCATCTTACCAATCGCACAAGGGAGCTAACGTTATGTGTCCACGTGCACCATGCGCATACACTAGCATAAGCTGTGTTCATGCTGACAAATACATACAGGGGAAGGAGGGAGTGCACTGAATTGGACCCTAGCCACAGGGGTCAGTAGTAAAATGGAAATACATATATCCAGGCACATCGCCTCTAGTTAGGACATTAAATAAATTATTAGGGAAAGGGAGGTGCTGAAGGGGGTGTGGCTAGAAAACAGCAAAAAGCGCAGTATAGGTGACTAAGCATAAGAATGCATTCTTCTGTGAACTAAAACCCTGGCTTTTAATTTAGCTGTAGGGATAACAGTTGTGCCTGGATGAGTGAATCTGTGAATGCATTTGTTTGAACATTTGCATGTGAGTGTGCGAAGGGTTAATAGATTTTTGCTGTTTTCTAGCCACACCCCCTTCAGAACCTCCCTTTCCCTAATAATTTATTTAATGTCCTAACTAGAGGCGATGTGCCTGGATATATGTATTTCCAGCTAGACACAACAGGGATCATTTACAAATCCCCTGTAAAACTGGCATGCACTGATAGCGCATGGCAATTTACAACTATTTACAACATAATTTAACTTCCATTGCACACCTAGCACAACCCACATCATGTATGCAACACGTGCATTGTGTGTTATTCAAACAGTATAAAGCCTCTTGCACACTACATGCGATTCCGATTTTTTTATACGTCCGATTTTGGATTCTGATTTTTCATACGTCCGATTTTGGATTCTGATTTTTTATACGTCCGATTTTGAAATCCGATTAAAATCTTAACAGCATGCAATATTTTTTTTAATCGGAATCCAAAATCAGATCAGATAAAAAATTGAAATTGCATGTAGTGTGCAAGAGGCCTAAAGTACATTATACAAGCAACAAACATACATGATGGAAGTTGCGCTATGTGTGCAAGCTGCATTACACACATGAGGTAAACATCAGTAAAATTGTTGTGCACTGTCAGCACACAATAATTTTAAGGAGGTTGTGTGAATAAAATTCCTTGTTAATAAGTTGATATAAATTGTATGTGAGTGTGTGTGTGCGTGCGTGCGTGCGTGCGTGTGTGTGTGTGTGTGTGTGTGTGTGAAGGGGAGGGACTGTCAATCCCTGACACAGAAAAACAGGCAGTGTATGATAAAGGAGTGTATGGTACTAGCCACTGTAGCCATAGATAATTCATTGTGATCAATAAGGAAGGATCGAGTCTACAATGAAAATATAGGCCGAACAAAAGAAAGTTTGGTCCGCTTCAAAGTCACTCCAACTGTTTATTAGGGACTTATCCCGGAAACGCCACAAAAACACTCAGCTAACATGTTACGGACCTAGAATGGTCCTTAATCATAGCATTGCTATGATTAAGGACCATTGTAGGTCCGAAACATGTTAGCTGAGTGTTTTTGTGGCGTTTCCGGGATAAGTCCCTAATAAACAGTTGGGGTGACTTTGAAACGGACCAAACTTTCTTTTGTTCTACCTTGACCTTGGGTTGGCTACCCAGGTCCAGTTCGGTTACTATTACAAGTGTAGCGGTATCCCACTTTTTTCCGAAAATATAGGCCACTGCCTACCAGTATATACAGAAGGGTTACTTGAAATCTGATTCATATGAAACTTCAAACGTTTATTCTCTTTTTTAATAGATCACAGCTGCTTTTAATGTGATGCAAGATCAGGAAATTGGTGTGAATGATGCTGATCTCTGTCTCCATGGTAACGGGGACGCACTAACGGAAATCCTGAGACTCACTCACTGCTCTGTATATGCTAAAGCTGGCGGGCCCCGACCACGTTGCTGCATAAACCTGGACCTCAGAAGGATTTCCAGTGGCATGGATCAATTCGTATAGTACAAAGTTTGTATATTGCTGTTTGGAATATATTTTATTAAGCTGCGTGTGACCTCTTTTAAACAAACCTGTTCAGGTATTTTATTATTTTATCCATGATGTAACATAATGGTTTTATGTTAATATTCTGCTTTTTTATGGATGTAGATCACTCATTCCTTGTGGTGAATATTTGGTTGCTCCATCATTACCCAGTCAGTTTACATCTTCTTTTATAAGGTAAGTGGTTAAAGGAATTTAACCTCTAGACACAAAAGACTAATGAAAGTAAACACAGCTCCACATAGGGCACTAGCTGTTCTTACAGTCAGTACCACCTGATCTGTACGTGATACCCCCTGATGCAAGCTCCATGCTACTTGAACCAGCAGCCTGGTTGCATAAACCATGGCATGGATGCAATGAGTTACTCCTTCCCTTTCTACCCACACCATGGCATCATGCCCACTTGCCTTCCCATCATCAGCCCGGCCAATCATACTGGTGAATGTGAAGGGGAGTGGGTTGTGAGACATCACAATCTGGGTGGAGAGGGATTGAGGTGGACACTGCAACCAGGTCAAGCTTCATGTGACCCTCTGTTGGTTATACTGGTCAGAGTTGCATTTAGCTTGCATTGATTAGCTGATACTGCACTAGATCAATGCAGATCAGGTAATAGATGGCACATAGGGTACTTTCAGGCTGGTTTTACACCATCTGCAGTGCAATGCTCCGCCCCCATGGCAGCGCACCACAACGCAGAAAATGACATTCATATAACCCTGCGGCAGAGTGTGACGACAGAGTCACATGCATTTCTCCATCCCCTGCACACCCTTCATCGCCTATCGCTGCCACTCATCCAGTGACATACTCTCTGCTAAACAGGAAGTATGTCAATGGGAATCACAGGGTTCCCTGATGTAGTCATGTTGTTCCACGCATGCGTACTGTACCGCCACCGCCAACAACTGTAAAATCCCTGCATCGCCCATTGACTTACAAAACTTCCACCACCACTGTGTCACTGCGGAAGCCCAACGGTAATGCTGACTTTGTGGCTGATTGGTGGCTGATCTGGCACTTCCGGCGCAACCCGAAGCAGTAAGCGTGCTTTGCCCTATTGCTTTGCATTGTCGTTGGGTTACCCTGTGGTAAAACAGGATAACACAATCCACACTTAGAATAGAATAGAATAGAAAATCTTTATTGTCATTGTAACAACCGAAATTGTACAACGAAATTCTTAAGTGCAATTTTCCAGCAAAAACAAATACAGCATAACATTCCATTCTTACATACATTGCATTGCACACAGCCCTTATCAACATGGCCACTTAGCAGCATTTAACATAGAAATGGCTGAAGGATAAAAACTGTTCTTTAGTCTATTTGTCTTAGTTTTTATAAGTCTAAAACATTTTCCAGGAGGCAGATGTTCAAATAACACATGTCCTGGATGTGAGGCGTCGCTTAAAATTTTCTTAATATTCCTGAAACAATAAGACGTATATAATTCTTCTAATGGAAGGAGAGGACAGCCAACTATCCTCTGGGCAACCTTAATTACCCTATGAAGCTGCTTTTTCGGTGCTACTGTGCAGCTTGAAAACCACGCACAGAGACAGTAGACTAGGACACTCTCCACTGTACTGCGGTAAAAAGACACCAACAATTTCTCAGGAATATTATTCTTCCTAAGCACCCTTAAAAAATATAGCCTCTTCTGTGCCTTTTTCACTACTTCAGCAATATGTGACCCTCAAGTCAGGTCCTCTTTTATAGTAACTCCTAAAAACCGAAAGTCTGTGACCCTTTCTACAATATTTCCATTTATAATAAGTGGCTGGCTGAATGTCATCTGCCTTCTTCCTAAAATCCACTATAAGCTCCTTGGTGTTAGCTACGTTTAGGAACAGATTATTGTCTCTACACCACATTTCCAGCCTTTCTACCTCATCCCTATAGGCAGACTCATCTCCCCCTGATATAAGCCCCACCACTGTAGTGTCATCAGCAAACTTAATGATGGTGTTACTATGGTGGGCAGGAACACAATCATGAGTGTAGAGGGTATAGAGCAGGGGGCTCAGTACACAGCCCTGAGGAGAGCCAGTGCTGAGACTGATAGATGAGGAAAAATTTGTACCCACTCTAACCCTCTGAGGACGATCGCTCAAAAAGTTCTTAATCCAGAGGCAAGTTGAATATGGAAGCCCTATGTCTGACAATTTGGTCACCAGTCTATGGGGTATAATAGTATTAAAAGCAGAACTAAAATCAATAAAAACCAATCGTGCATAACTCCCTCGCTGCTCTAGATGGGACAGTACAACATGGAGGATAGTAGCCACCGCATCCTCTGTGGACCTATTTGATCTATAGGCAAACTGATGTTGATCAAACATGGGAGGAATAAAAGACAAGATATAGTTCCTGATGAGCTTCACAGATGTCAATGCGACTGGCCTGTAATCATTAAGGCTAGTGATGGTCTGTTTTTTGGCCAGAGGAACTATAACAGAGGATTTTAAACAAGTTGGTACAATTGATTGAGACAGGGACTGATTAAAAATCCTAGTGAAGACCCCAGCTAGTTGGTCTGCACATTCTTTTAAAACACGTCCTGACCTGAGACACCATCTGGTCCAACTGCCTTTCGTGGGTTGATGGCTCGCAACGTACGTCTCACATCATGCTCCCCCAATACATAAGGGGCACTGTTATTGATATCTGAATGGGGTCTAGCTGTCTCATATGAATCCACTCCAAACTGTGCAAAGTAATAATTCAGTTCCTCAGCTAACGATGAATCACCGCTCACATCTTCAGAATTATTTTGATAATTGGTCATATGCTGGATACTAGAGCATATGACTAGAGGGGTGTGTGGGGGGGGGGGAAGTGGAGAGGACTGAAGACTGGGGGGGGGGGCGTGACGAAAAATGGGCGTGGCCATGACATTGTATGGGCGGAGCTAATGTAATGATGTAACAGCGAGGCATAAGAAAGCAGTGTTTACACCATGATGTGGACAAACGAGACTTTGCATCATGGGTGTGCAGAAACTGTGTGATGCTAATAGTATACCGTAACCACAAAACAGCAAACATAGCCATCTATGACCATTAAATAATAAATGCAGTAACAGTTACCCCGGACACCAGAAAATAAACGCAATAGGCAACATGTCAGCACAAAATAACCACAATGCGCAGGGCCGGCCCGCTCATGAGGCGGGGTGAAACTTTTGCCTCAGGCGGCAAAATTCCAGGGGCGGCACCCGCCCGTCCGTGGGTGCGGGGAGCCGGCCGCCGAGCTGGAGGGGTAGCTGGCAGGACGGGGGTATTGGGCCTAGCGGCGGGGAGGGGGGTCGTACCCCCCCCTCCCTCGCCTGGGTCCCCCGTGCTCCGCTCCCCTCCAGCCTTAAATACAAGCAGCCGCTATGTGTAAGAGGCACGGGCGGGGATTACTCACCTCTTCCTCGTTCCAGGCCAGCGTGCGCTCCACTGACGTCACTTCCTGCAACGCTGCAGGAAGTGACGTCAGTGGAGCGCACGCTTGGAACGAGGAAGAGGTGAGTCCTACCCGCCCGTGCCTCTTACACATAGCGGCTGCTTGTATTTAAGGCTGGAGGGTAGCGGAGCACGGGGAACCCAGGCGAGGGATGGGGGGTACGACCCCCTCCCCGCCGCTAGGCCCAATACCCCCGTCCTGCCAGCTACCCCTCCAGCTCGGCGGCCCCCCAGAGCGGGGGGGGAGGGGTGGCGGCGGAATTTTTTTTTTTTGCCTCAGGCGGCAAATAGTCTAGGGCCGGCCCTGACAATGCGGGCAACATGTCAGTACAAAATAAACGCAATCTGGGCAAACATGTCAGTACAAAATAACCGCAATGCGGGCAATATGTCAGTACAAAATAAACGCAATGCGGGCAACATGTCAGTACAAAATAAACGCAATGCGGGCAAACATTTCAGTACAAAATAAACGCAATGCGGGCAACATGTCAGTACAAAATAAATGCAATGCGGGCAAACATTTCACCAGAAAAGAAACGCAATGCGGGCAAACATTTCACCAGAAAATAAACGCAATGCGGGCAAACATTTCACCAGAAAAGAAACGCACTGCGGGCAAACATTTCACCAGAAAAGAAACGCACTGCAGGCAAACATTTCACCAGGCAAGAAACACACTGCGGGCAAACATTTCACCAGAAAAGAAACGCACTGCGGGCAGACATTTCACCAGAAGATAAACGCAATACAGGCAAACATTTCACCAGAAAAGAAACGCAATGCGGGCAAACATTTCACCAGAAAAGAAACGCACTGCAGGCAAACATTTCACCAGACAAGAAACGCACTGCGGGCAAACATTTCACCAGACAAGAAACGTACTGCGGGCAAACATTTCACCAGACAAGAAACGCACTGCGGGCAAACATTTCACCAGACAAGAAACGCACTGCGGGCAAACATTTCACCCGAAATGAAACGCAATGTGGGCAAATGTTTCACCAGAAGATAAACGCAATACAGGCAAACATTTCACCAGAAATGAAACGCAATGCGGGCAAACATTTCACCAGGAATGAAACGCAATGCGGGCAAACATTTCACCAGGAATGAAACATAATGTGGGCAAACATTTCACCACAAATGAAACGCAATGAGGGCAAAGTACACCTGGTAAAAAACCATTTACTCACCTGGCAGAAGTCTTCCTCTGGCGCGCTGCTCCGTCCCGGGACTGTCTTGTTCCTCCTGCTCTCTCTGGTCTCCCGCGCTGACAGGGCTACGGCAAGATGGCGCCCGAAGCCCAGTACTGGAGACACAAATAGGTCTCCAGTACAGGGCTTCGGCAGCCATCTTGCCGTAGCCCTGCTTGCCTGCCGGTGTCGGAACAGACACCGGAAGAGGAGGCTGGAGCGGGGCTGCAGGAAATGAACTGACACGGCGTCTATAGACGCCGCTGCCAGTTCACGAAGAGAGAGTGGCCAGAGTCCCGAGGCCGGGACGTCCCGCTGCTGAAAGCGGGACGTTTCCCGGGACCTCATGCTGCCTGGGACAGCGGACCCCGAATCCGGGACGCATCCCGGGTAATCCGGGACGTCTGGTCACTCTATGGATACCCATCCACACTTGCCTGCCATTGTTACTGTCCAAATGTTCCTCAATCTTTTTTTTATAATCTAGCTTCGCCTCTCTTATGCCCCTGTTTAAGTTAGCACGAGCCAAGCCATAGAGGGCCTTATCCCCAGACCTGAAGGCAGTGTTTCTCTCTCTCAGCAGCCTCCGTACTTCCCTGGTCATCCATGGCTTCTGATTGGGGTAAATCCGAATACATTTATCCACTGTGACAATGTCCATGCAATATTTAATGTAGCACAGCACACTATCACTGAACATTTCAAGGTCCGAATGTTCAAAAATGTCCCAGTTAGTGCTACTAAGACAGTCCTGTAGCTGCTCAACAGCTCCCTCTGGCCAGGTTTTAATTGCAAGGAACGTGTAAAAGGGGTCTCACAATGCATCAGTTATATGCCTTTGCAATGGACAAAATAATTGCATCGCAGTGCCATATATTGCAATGGTATGGTCACATCAGTGCAGCCCGGTGGAAGCATGGTGTGCGCTTACCAGAGGATGTGTATGTTTACAGTTGTGGTGAAGCATACTGTACTGCTATGTAATTTAGGCCTCACTGTGCCATATGCGCAATGCAACTTTTTAACATGAAAATTGTGAAAAGCGTGAAATAACCCTTACTGTATGTGCTGCTGTGTTAACTTTCATTACTTTAGAGTCCTTTGAACTCTGCTGTCCACCTCCATCACGATGCTCCGCTGCTTCTGCTTCTGCTTTCTCTCTACTTTCCGTGGACAATCGGTTCCACCTGTCTTGTTGGGAGCGTGTCGCTGTGTAGCGTCCAGTGCCGAAAATGGCAGCGCTCATATCAGCTCTCAGGCTGCTCCTCCTGTCCCACTCTTTTCTGCTCCTGCTATCAGTGTATGTAATTGCTATGCTTGTATTACGTTAACTGTATGTGTATGCTGTAATGCCCTTGTTTTTGCTTTTTATTTTTGTTCTGCTTTTATTCTTTATACGTATGTACCATGCTTAACTGTTTACGAGGCTCTGCTTCATTGTAAGCACAAGCTGTTAATGTTGTCCTATGTATGCTTGTCCCATGTCTACGTATGTACCATGCTTAACCGTATGCTACTTTCTTGTTCTTTCTTTTCATCAACGACCCTGTATGTGCCAAAACCAATTCCGGGTACAACCCACCGTTGTACTTGGCGAAATAAATTCTGATTCTGATTGTGATTCTTTTAAATTGTTTCCACTCGTACCTTGCAGAGCTAGAGTCCCAGGGAGAATTTTAGGGTATGCACTTCTGCACCTACAATTTTATGGGCATGTCCCCATCCCTGTGTTTCAATGGACTACGTTATCCAAACACACTTTCTACAGTGTGTTTCTGAATAAGGTGTGCATTGACAACTATGTCACAATAGCGATGTTCATGCTATGAAAAGTCTCATGAAGGTTATAATATGAAGAGTGCATGTTGCATCATGCTTTGATGAAATTTATATGTTCTTCTGGTGTTTACTTAAATTAAAGGAATGAATCCTCCCTTAAGCGTGAGTGTAGTTATGCTGCCAGTAAGCTGGCCGCAGGGTGAGCCGAATGATAGCTCAACCTGCTACCGCTCAAATTCCTGGCAATGTTAAATACTCCCCCCTCCTAGTCATAGCAACTTACCCTTATGCCGCTCGTGTACTGTAGCATCAGGGGCATTGCTAGCCCCAAAGATCAGTGGCACGATCCCCAAATCTATTCTAGGGTGCCCCGGATGTCCCCAGGCAGAGTCAGCTGTGGTGCCTCAATGGCGGGCATGCTGGGAGCTGTGGTGCATCAATCAGGGTATGCTGGGTGCTGTGGTGCCTCTATATGGGCATGTTGAGTGCTGTGGTGGCATGCTGGGAACGGTGATGCATTAATGGAGGGCATGCGGGTGCTGTTGTGCTTTTATGGGGGCATACTGGGAGCTATGGTGCCTCAGTGGGAGGCCCGTGGGAGCATGGGAGGGGGTTCACTAGAAGGTCAGAGAATGCTGTGGAGAAACTGCCAGATAACCTGGCGGCAGGCCACTTCACCCAGCAGAAAGCCAGACCAGCCAGCACAGAAGCCAGGCAACTAGTTATGTTTAAGGACCAGTGCACACCAAAAAGTAACAAAATTGTTTTGTTACAGTAGAACTGTAACTGAACAGCTTCTGTGACAAAAACACTTGGAAAATTGCTCTGATCTAGTGCTTTTCAGAGCGAGTTTCCACTTTCCTATACTTAACATTGAGGCTGAATCTGAAATCTGCATAAATGCTGCTGGACCCGCGTTCGCATGTGGGAAAAAAGCTCATCGCTCTGGTGTCCTCCATCCCATTCAAATACATTAGCCAAGAACTTTTCAAAGTGCAAGCATTTGAAAAAGTGTTCAGAAGCGCTCTTGGTGTGCACCAGCCCTTAGTGACATTGCCTATTTATGTGATATGCTGCAATTTGTTATGTTTATCAATGGGAGATGGGCTTCATCCAACATTTTGCTGGGCAGGCCTACTTACACCACTGTTAAGTTCATGTAAATTTGGCTCCATCCATATTCTGGTGCGAGGCCAAAACCATTTTCTGGTTGGAGTGCCCCAGATCTCTTAGGATACTAGCAACACCCCTGTATAGCTGTTAGGGTGAATATGCTGGGATGCTGAAAAGTCCGGTGGTCAGTTGACCCTTCCACTAGGGAACGAGGTTTTGCCCAGATGTGACCACGGGTCTTCACCAAAAACGACCCGAGGGGGTTGCCCTGGACTTCGCAGCCTAGTGCCCACCAGGTCGCAAACTGGGATCGCCTCACTAGGGGTCGAGAGAACTAGTACCACAATGTGGAGATGATGATGGAGAGAGTTGTAGTAAGCAACAAGCTGAGGTCGAAGTAGATGGCAGACAGAGTAATCCAAGGTACAGTCCGAGGTCGGGGCAGGCAGCAGACAGAGTAATCCGAGGTAAACCGAGTCAAAGCCAAGGGAGTGGAGATCGAGATTAGTCAAGCAAGCCGGGTCGTCAACAAGTAGGCAGGATCAGGAGAAGGATACTTCCGGAGAAGGTGTTCCACACTAGCTGTCAGAACAAACAGCACTGAACGTTGCCTGGGGGAGGTCTTTTATACCTGAAACTGGCGCCAAAACTTCTGCACATGCACATACGCGCGCTCGCGTGCGCATACACGCTCGCGCTCCCCATTTGACGTTTCCAAAGCACGCGTGTGACCCTATGCGCTATATGCGCCGTTCTCCGCCCATGCACGCACGACACGCTACGCAACCATGCACAGACCTGCGCACACCCCTGACCAAGGACAACAACCCACAGCCAGAAGTGCGCATGCGTGCAGGGATAACGGAGCGCTGGGACAACAGAGCAACGTGAGTATTACAATAGCATTACCTCTAAAGCAGCACCTAGTTTCGGCGCTAGGCATTGAACACCTAGCTCTGAAGCCACCTGCTTCATCCCTTAACCCCAGAAATAATGTATTGGAAGAATAACTGGCTGTCCCCCATGTTGGCCCTCGACTGTGGTAGGGACATCAATCTGTGAGTTGCTGTAAGATGGGAATTCTTCAATGTACACCATAGAGCTCTGGATAAAAACTAATTGATTTTATTTCCTTAAAACCGGAGCCACCTTAAATATTTTGCAGTCTTTGCAAGTCATTTTCTTTCTGTTTCGTATGTGAGCAAGAAGAAGGCTTCTGTATACTTATTGTTATTGTTTTATGTATTACTTATAATTTGAGTTTTAGGAGTTGATTGAAAGTCGTACATTTGTCAAAGGAAGAACAAAAGTTTTGTTCTGCTCAAGAAAAGGGGGGGAATAAAGCCGCCTCTTAAATGAGCTCCTTTAATAAAGAGAAAAATTAATTCACATTCCCATACAATCAGCAGGAGGTTGTCACACTGATCACTCAAAGCCTTTTTAGCAGAGATAATGTGTCTTTCAAATACACATAACAATGAATACAGGGTGAAATCACAAACAGTCTCGCTTCATTTGAATTCAGGTCTCAATAAGGAGCCTCATAGCAAAATTACTAACTGGGTAAAGTTTCAGAATAACTCTTTTAAGATATATGTAGGTAGCGCAAGCATATTTAAAGTACAAGTCTAGGATTTTTATTATAATACTTTTGTATAGAATAGAAGCCCTGCTTATGCAGGAATTTCATTTGTCTGTGACAAAAACAAGTGCATATTCTCACAGGCATTTTTCAGGACACCAAGTGCATGTGCAACGTGAACAATGCTTGAGTTTTTTTCCACAGCAGCTGGTGAAAATATAGCAAAAATACATACAGTATCCAACAGGGGGAAACAGGATGCAAGGTTCACATTGGAACACACCCAGGGGCGTAACTAAAGCCCTTGTGAAGGTGTGTGTGTGTGTGGGGGGGGGGGGTCCAGGGGCTCACAGGGGCCCTTCCATACTCTCTGTCTACCTACTAGTATCTGCATGATAAGAGTGTTCAGGAAATCCGGGCAGGTAAGTTCCTAACTCCCCCAGTACTTTAGTCCATGCTCTTGGTACCCTTCCTGCAGTGCAGTCTCAGCCCGTAGCCCTATGGAAGTGTGGAGCACACTGAGTTGGGTGAGACATTATTTTGGACCTGAGGAGTGGACAGCACAGTATGGAAGGAATTCTGGGAGTTCCAGTAGATGATTTTCAGGGTTGAAAACCCAGATACCGGTAAGAACAAGAGACAAAAAAAGCACCAGAAGCACCAATAGTGTAGTATTTCTGTGAAATGGGAATTGTAAAGAAATGACAACTACTCCCAAACATGGGTTGCTATAGGCAACCACAATTTCGGGCATGTGGATAAAGACCATCTCCATGCAGGTATGATGACTTAATTGGGTCAACATGGGTGGCGGTCCAGGAAAAAACAAAGGATCACTGGATGTAGTCGCAGAGGTAACCCTTGGGACAGGAGAGGGGACAATGCAAGATAGGGGGAGGTCCCCTTATTGTGTTGCAATGTGTAGTGAGAAGAAGTAAGTAATAGGAACAGTCTTACCTTGTAATACAAGGTAAAGATTTTTATTGTTAGACACCAATAAAAAGACAACGTGTTTCACAGGACCTTGCCTGCTTCCTCAGTCAATACAAGACTATGAATCTCTATTTCCGATCACCTTTTGGTGCTATAGATAGCTTAACAGGTAACAATAATTCCAGCTGATCCAGTTTTGTAAGATCACAAAGGCTCTTCAACTTAAGACTCAAGAGTCTCTAATGTGTAGACATTTCCCAGGAATAATGCAGTTTGATACTGTTAAAAGGAGTGAACGGCACTTGTATAAATTGCACATAATTATATCCTGGTCCTCATAAAGAACATCTGTCACTAATTTCATTAACTAGGGCAATCCAGAGAGTATGATGGAAAATAGAAAAGTACAAAATTACAATTTCACAGAAAAAGTTAACAACAAAATATTCAATAACCCTAAGGAAAAGCTTTCTTTAACTTTCTATGCATCTGTCTATGATAAACCATTGTCTTTTAGAAGTGCCACAAGTTAAGAAATCCAATACAACATATATAACGATGAAAGCAAACGCTGGCAGTGAACTTGTGATTGATGATCATATTGACTCTGCACTAACTTTGAACTGTGTTCTATTCAACATTAGAATGTATGTCTAGCCTGAGGTTTAAGGAAGTAATGCTTACTTCTAATCAATGGATGTGATACGGGTGCATTGAAAATAGGATTATAATGATTTCTGTTGCGGCAACAGGTACATGAAAAAATATAAATAGAAAACAAACAATGCTAAAAACAGGCCATGCTTTACAGATCATCCTACCGAATTCAAATGACTGGGTGTTAGAACTTCCCTAATCTTAATGAGGCTAAATGGACCTGATGCAAGGACAACAACCTCGTTCTCAACATGGCAAAGACCGTGGAACTGATCGTGGACTTCCGGAAACTCTCCCCTGCCCCCCTCCCTGTGCTCATCGACGGGTCCGAGGTCTCCAGAGTTCAAAGTGTACGGTTCCTCGGCACAACCCTAACAAGCGACCTCAAATGGGAGCAGAACACTACAAAAACTC
Organism: Hyperolius riggenbachi; assembly: GCF_040937935.1. NCBI lineage: Eukaryota > Metazoa > Chordata > Amphibia > Anura > Hyperoliidae > Hyperolius > Hyperolius riggenbachi. The sequence goes on from NC_090648.1 coordinate 131,507,301, forward strand.
AGAAGAAAGCACAGCAAAGGCTATTCTTCCTGCGCCAATTGAAGAAATTCGGCATGTCACGGGAACTGCTCACCAGCTTTTACACCTCGACCATCGAATCCATCCTCTGCTGCTCCATCATCGTCTGGTACGCCGGTACATCTGCTAAGGACAAATACAAACTCCACAGAGTGATAAACGCAGCAGAAAAGATCATCGGCGCCCACCTGCCCTCGCTAGATCTCCTCTACACCATGAGAATGAAGACAAGGGCCTCCAAGATCCTACTTGACCCCTCCCACCCGGGCAGACACTACTTCGAGACCCTTCCGCTGGGACGTCGGCTCAGATCCATCCCCACCAAAACCACTAGGCGCATGAACACCTTCTTCCCCCAAGCAGTCCAACTGTTGAACTCACTGAACTCAAGACCCCCCCCCCCCACCACCGGGACATTCTATCCCCTAGGGCAACCGCCCCCCCCCCCCCCCACTGCTGTTAATTCTGACCCCTCGAAGACTCTAACTGTGTTGCTCCATATATCTGCATGCATGCTTTGCTTTGCCTTGCTTATGTTTATATGTTATGTATTTTATATGTTATGTATTTTATATGTTTATATGTTTATATGTTCTTGAACTGCCACTTGCCATGTGAACCACAAGCAATTCCGGGCTCACCAATCGGTGTGCTTGGCGACAATAAAGATGATTCTGATTCTGATTCTGATTCTGATTCTGCTGCAGCTTGCTGGCCAAAACGGCAATCAAAATACATAATTAAAGATGAAGACAGATGGTTAGAGAAGTTACAAGATTCCAGATGCCTTCAAAATAGACACGGATTACATCGGGAGATATAAGTGAACTTTGCATTCAAAGAAAAAGTAAGTGGGGTTTTTTCACTCTTTTTTTCCACCTCATTTTAACCCTTGATAAAGATGTAAAGTGTCTGCAAAATATCCTTTTTTTAGTTTCACCATGATGACTATTTAGGTAATTCACTTCTCAAGAAGGTGGCCCAAATCCTTTGCAAACCCCACTCTTTGTAAAGGGTCATCCCCAGCAGGCTAGAGGAACACTTGATGGTTTCCCATCATACTTTACACATAGGAAAACTGTAATACACACAACAGAAAATAGCTAGCATGTGAGAGGAGAAAACATGAGAAACAAAGAGAAAGGAGAACCCTGTGACATTTTAACCTTTGATAAATATGTCCCTTAGGGTCCATTAAGAACAGAATGCGACAGTGTGTAAGTCCTAATGTTATTTATGTTTGGTTGCTTACTGGATGGACACTGCTTGATTTAAGTGACTTAGTATGTAATGTTGCACAAGAAAAGCCTAGTTTGAGAACTTGTTTTGCCACAGCCAACTGCACAAATTGTGTTAATCCCAAGTACAAAGATTATAGCAAAGCATGCCCCATCTACAAATTATACAGGTGCAAACATGTAACCTACCCCAAACAGGAAACTGTCTTTTTTTTTTAAAACCAGACAGAATTTGATCTTGGTGTGATTTGCCTTCTTATAACAGAGGGAAACTTGCAATATTTCAGCTTTAAATAAACATTTATGGTTACCCACAATGCACCTCAACTGGATATGCGAATTATCTCACCTAGGTGACTTCCTTCTGCCACAGTTTACCAATGAAAGACACTGCCAGCCAATGGCATAGCATCAGGGGATGCAAAGGTTGTGAATGCACTAAGTTACTGGAATCTGACGGCCCCCTGTCATCCACTGTATCACTTCTTTATTGGTTTTATGGTATTAATGATGAACAAACTGTTTCCCCTCCCCTAGTTACGCCTCTCTGACACTGTGGTTGTCCTTGGTATATTGTGTATCCCACATTAATTGTTATGTACAGAGAGCTAGAGGTGTTAAACTCATGCTGGGGCCAATAGCTTTTTAGCTACATCAATGACCTTTGGGAATAGAAGAAGACCGGAGAGGCATAGGTCTGACTAGGGCGACCCCACCTTATGGCGACACACAACTTTCCTCTTATGATGAGCACAAATGTTGCATAGTCATTATTTTACATCATAATTAGCAATTATGATGCAAAATTGTAAAGCAAAATTTCAGGAAAATGTGTAATTAATTTCGCATGTAAACGTAATCCATCTGTAATTTTGTAAAATGTTGCGTAATTTTGTGCCGATTTTGGCAGTTAATAGCAAAGCCCTCATACATGTTATCATCACTAACATTGCAATGTATGCTAAGGGGAATACTGGGAGCAAATAAAAAAAGAATTTTTTTTTTCAAAAAGATCTTGTAGTTTTTGAGAAAAATCTATTTTAAAAATGCAAAGAAGAAATGGTTCTTAAACTGCCATTTGTTTTCTTTTAAAAAACATTTTTTTTAACTTGTACCCACCATTCTCCTTAACCCCCTTGCCGTTATGATTCTTTCCAGATTTTAGGGTGTAAAAGAGGTGCAATTTTTTTCCACTATTTCAGACCCTAAAACCTGAAAAAAAAATCATTCTGGCAGGGAGATCTGCAGCAGAATAAAAAGTTTACCTTCCTGGGCTCCAGCATTGCAGTTTTCACTTTGACCACAAGATGGCACTAATATACATATAAACAAACTTCTCTATATTTCTCTAATATAGAGAAGTTCGTTTTAAATATTAGCCCCGCCCCCGATGACGTCACGCCGCCACCGCCGCTCTGCCGCTCCAGAGGAATAGCGGGGACATGGGGATCCTGGCGGCTGGGGAAAGACCCCACACTGCCAAGGAGAGAGGCTGGAGTCCCGCTGCGCAGCGCGATCGTGCGTGGGACTCCACAAATCAAGGTAAAGCGCTGCACTGCCTACCCCGACCTGAGCTCGGGATCACCGCTAGCAGCTTCTTTATTCTACCCCGAGCTCAGGTCGGGAAAACCGGCAAGGAGGTTAACATATGTAGCAATTTAGTGTCAATAGCATGCTTGAGGGCTTTGCTATTGACTGCTAAAGACGGCACAAAATTACACGAAAATTACATGCAAATTTACGAAGTACGATTGCTTATAGAAAATCAATTGAATTTGCAAATCGTAATTACGTATAAGTGAAAAATTTCACGTAATTGCAATTAGCTGATTACAATCATCACTACTTTCCTCCAAATTCTTTGACTGCACAGACTACAATACAAGCCATACAATACACGCCTATCTGTTTATCCTTGCTATTCGGTCTGATTACAGCTGTCATTCTACCAACGCAAGTTAGAAAATACTCTCACAAGCTGTTCTGGGCAGCCGCTATTTTTCCTTGCTCCAATTTCTATAAATCAGCCCCATACTCTGTGAATAGATGCATACTATATGTGCTTATTTTAGGCACTTCACATGATTAGATTCCAGCTAGGGTATTTGTCTACATATTGTTTTCCAGATGAAGAAATTCCTATCTTGACAGTTCTGCGGAGCTTGAAAATGGCTGCACATTTGCAGCTTGCTTTGAAAAGCTGAGTAATTTATGAGCTTAATAATATTTTGATGGTTGGGCTTTTACATTGGTAATGCAACCGAAATAGTGCCGAGCATTATACAGAACTGCTGGAAACCCGGATTAACTAGGTCTTCGTCAGTAACATAAATGCGTTAAATGACATTGTTACATGAGTGGTGAAAGATATATGGCCAGGCCATCTGCATTCCGCCACAATGTGTTTCTGTTAATAATAACAATGCACTTTTATTTGCTATTTTTTCAGCACACAGATGAATGGCCCACAGACCATACCAGGAATTTATTCCTTTTAGATTGAAAGCCGAGCCCCAAGGCATGTTTATAGCAACATAAAACCAAATGGATCGCAAATAAACACGGAACTAAAAGGTTACATTTACACAATGAAGTCAAAAGACTAGAAGGGAAAAAGGGCAATATGGATTACAGAGCGCATGTCACACTGACACTCTCCATCACAATCAATACAGAGTTCTGCAGTGGACAGAGAGGGCCTTGCAGCACTTAACCCTTGCAGCTGTGGTCAGTTCTGATGAACTCTGTGGGATCTATAAAGGCTGTCTGAATTCAGATACAGTATGTTCACCTTACAAGCTGATAAAACCAATCAGCCTTTATTATTATTATTTAGTATTTATATAGCGCCAACATCTTCCGCAGGGCTGTACAAAGTATATTGTCTTGTCACTTAAAGAGACACTGAAGCGAAAAAAAAATGATGATATTATGATTTGTATGTGTAACACAGCTAAGAAATAAAACATTAAGATCAGATACATCAGTCTAATTGTTTCCAGTACAGGAAGAGTTGAAAAACTGCAGTTGTTATCTCTATGCAAACAAGCCATTAAGCTCTCCGACTAAGTTAAGGTGGCCATACACTGGCCCGATTCACGGCCGTTTCAAGAGCAGATTCGGTCCTGGGATCGAATCTGCTGCCAATCGTTCGCGGTAAACGCACCCGCCGTCGATCGCGCCGTGCGGGAAATTACCCTCGATCGCCCGCGGGTAGGGAGCGCGTCGCTAGCGGCGGCCGATCCGATCAGGTATACATTACCTGACGCTGGCTCCCGGGCATCTTCTCCGCGCTGCACCGCTCTGTTCCGGCTCCATCTTGGCGCTTCCTGTGTCACTGCAGTGACCAGGAAGTTCAAATAGAGGGCGCTCTATTTGAACTTCCTGGTCATGGAGTGACACAGGAAGCGCCGGGATGGAGCCGGAAAAGAGCCGTGCAGTGCGGAGAAGATGCCCGGGAGCCAGCATCAGGTAATGTATACGGGGGGGGGGGGTGACAGGCGGCAGGAGTAGCTCAACAGATTGTGATCGGTTTCAGGCTGAAATCGATTCACAATCTGTTTGCAGTAAAGGCAGCCATACGATCCCTCTCTGATCAGATTTGATCAGATAGGGATCTGTCAGCTGGTCGATCTAATGGCAAATCGACCAGTGTATGGCCACCTTTAGTCTTGGAGGGGGCTGTTATCTGACTTTTATTATCTCAACTGTTCCTGCACTATTTACTTTTCCTCTGCTAGAGGAGAGGTCATTACTTCAAAGACTGCTCTGAAAGACTCATTTTGAATGCTGAGTGTTGTGTAATCTGCACATATTATAGAATGATGCAATGTTAGAAAAAACACTATATACCTGAAAATAAAAGTATGAGAATATTTTCTTTGCTGCTAATCTTCTAGTAATTATTCATAGTACACAACCAATTCACTATATCATATTTTTTTTTCGCTTCAGTGTCTCTTTAAGTGTCCCTCAGAGGGGCTCACACTATAATCCCTACTATAGTCATATTTCTCTGTATGTATCGTTTAGTGTAAGTATTGCAGTCTAGGCCCAATTTAGGAGGAAGCCAATTAACTTATCTGTAGGTTTTTGGGATGTGGGAGGAAATGGGAGTGCCCAGAGGAAACCCACACAGACACGGGGAGAACATACAAACTCCTTGCAGATGTCTACCTGGCTGGGATTTGAACCGGGGACACAGTGCTGCTGCAAGATGAGATTGCTAATCACTACGCCACTATGCTTTATGAGGACACAAGTGTTGCAGAGTGGATAAGCGTTAGCGATGATCAAAAACTTTTCATAATTGTAATTTTGCAGCGTAACTCACAAGTACGATGCAAAATCGTAATGTGAAATTTCAGGGAAAATTGTAATTGATTTCATTTGTAAACATAGTCAGTAAATGTAATTCTGCAACTTTGCATCTTTTTTTGTATTTTTGTGTCCCCATGCAAAGGAAAATTGTTTTTTAAAACTCTGAAAAAAGGACAATTTAAAATTAATTTTTCCTTTGCATTTTTAAAATAGATTTTCTCAAACTACAAAGTCTTTCAGAATTTTTTTTTTACTCATGCCCACTATTTTCCTTAACAAACGTAACGATTTTGGTGCCAATAGCATGTATGGGGGCTTTGCTGTTAACAGCGTAAGTTGGCACAAAATGACACAAAAATTATGTAAAATTAGTGTAACGATAGGTGTCAGCAACCAGAGAGAGAATCTGATTCTTGGCGATCTGCAGTATCCCCAAGAATACAGATATACCTGATTATTGGGGAATGGGGATCTGCAGAATCGCCAATAATCAAATATGTCTAACCTCTAGACACCTGAGCGTGTAAGTGATTTGGTGCAACAGTAACCTTTGGACCACCGGGGTAGCAGGTGGTCCAATAAGTAGAGAAGACTCTACTGCAGTCAAGGACACATGGAGAGGGAGTCCCTGACTGATAAGGAGCAGTGTCCCCTCTGTAGAGCAGGGGACCCCTGCGGAAAGGCTGGACACCCTGCGGGGGGTGACAGCCAGAAGGTCAGACAGGCCGGGTCGGCAACAGAGTATCAGATATGCAAAGTACCAAATCAGAGATCAGAAGAATAGTCAGGAACGCTACAGGTCATAACAGATATCAGAACAAGGTGTAGTCTGAGGTGTGAGGTCCGTGATCTCAACACCCTGGAACTACGCTAGAGAATAACACAGATGATATACAGTATTCCTAGTCTGGGGTGTGAGGGCCGTGATCTCAACACCCTGGAACTATGCTAGAGAATAACACAGATGATATACCGTATTCCTAGTCTGGGGTGTGAGGGCCGTGATCTCAACACCCTGGAACTATGCTAGAGAATAACACAGATGATATACAGTATTCCTAGTCTGGGGTGTGAGGGCCGTGATCTCAACACCCTGGAACTATGCTAGAGAATAACACAGATGATATACAGTAACTGGCTAAGTGTGGATTCCCAGGTCCTCCTGGTTAGAGTTGGGCCGAACGGTTCGCCTGCGAACGGTTCCATGCGAACTTCCGTGGTTCGCGTTCGCGTCCCGCAGGCGAACCTTTGCGGAAGTTCGGTTCGCCCCATAATGCACATGGAGGGTCAACTTTGACCCTCTACATCACAGTCAGCAGGCCCAGTGTAGCCAATTAGGCTACACTAGCCCCTGGAGCCCCACCCCCCCTTATATAAGGCAGGCAGCGGCGGCCATTACGGCCACTCGTGTGCCTGCATTAGTCAGAGTAGGGCGAGCTGCTGCAGACTGTCTCTCAGGGAAAGATTAGTTAGGCTTAGCTTGTTCCTGTCTGGCTGCATACCTGTTCTGTGAACTCACCACTGCATACCTGTGCTGTGAACCCACCACTGCATACCTGTGCTGTGAACCCACCACTGCATACCTGTTCTGTTCAGTGGACCCGCCACTGTATACCTGTTCATTGAACCCACCACTGCATACCTGTGCTGTGAACCCACCACTGCATACCTGTGCTGTGAACCCACCACTGCATACCTGTGCTGTGAACCCACCACTGCATACCTGTTCTGTTCAGTGGACCCGCCACTGCATACCTGTTCTGTTTAGTGAACCGCCACTGTATACCTGTTCTGTTTAGTGAACCCGCCACTGCATACCTGTTCTGTTCAGTGGACCCACCGCATCAGTGCGCATACCTGTGCAGTTAAGTGAACCCGCCACTGCATACCTGTTCTGTTCAGTGGACCCGCCACTGCATACCTGTTCTGTTTAGTGAACCCGCCACTGCATACCTGTTCTGTTCAGTGAACCCACCGCATCAGTGCGCATACCTGTGCAGTTAAGTGAACCCGCCACTGCATACCTGTTCTGTTCAGTGGACCCGCCACTGCATACCTGTTCTGTTTAGTGAACCGCCACTGTATACCTGTTCTGTTTAGTGAACCCGCCACTGCATACCTGTTCTGTTCAGTGGACCCACCGCATCAGTGCGCATACCTGTGCAGTTAAGTGAACCCGCCACTGCATACCTGTTCTGTTCAGTGGACCCGCCACTGCATACCTGTTCTGTTTAGTGAACCCGCCACTGCATACCTGTTCTGTTCAGTGAACCCACCGCATCAGTGCGCATACCTGTGCAGTTAAGTGAACCCGCCACTGCATACCTATTCTGTTCAGTGAACCGCCACTGTATACCTGTTCTGTTTAGTGAACCCGCCACTGCATACCTGTTCTGTTCAGTGGACCCGCCACTGCATACCTGTTCTGTTCAGTGAACCCACCGCATCAGTGCGCATACCTGTGCAGTTAAGTGAACCCGCCACTGCATACCTGTTCTGTTCAGTGGACCCGCCACTGCATACCTGTTCTGTTTAGTGAACCGCCACTGCATACCTGTTCTGTTCAGTGAACCCACCGCATCAGTGCGCATACCTGTGCAGTTAAGTGAACCCGCCACTGCATACCTGTTCTGTTCAGTGGACCCGCCACTGCATACCTGTTCTGTTCAGTGAACCCACCGCATCAGTGCGCATACCGGTGCAGTTAAGTGAACCCGCCACTGCATACCTGTTCTGTTCAGTGGACCCGCCACTGCATACCTGTTCTGTTTAGTGAACCGCCACTGTATATCTGTTCTGTTTAGTGAACCCGCCACTGCATACCTGTTCTGTTCAGTGAACCCACCGCATCAGTGCGCATACCGGTGCAGTTAAGTGAACCCGCCACTGCATACCTGTTCTGTTTAGTGAACCGCCACTGTATACCTGTTCTGTTTAGTGAACCCGCCACTTCATACCTGTTCTGTTCAGTGGACCCACCGCATCAGTGCGCATACCTGTGCAGTTAAGTGAACCCGCCACTGCATACCTGTTCTGTTCAGTGAACCGCCACTGTATACCTGTTCTGTTTAGTGAACCGCCACTGTATACCTGTTCTGTTTAGTGAACCCGCCACTGCATACCTGTTCTGTTCAGTGGACCCGCCACTGCATACCTGTTCTGTGAACCCGCCACTGTATACCTGTTCTGTTCAGTGAACCCACCGCATTAGTGCGCATACCTGTGCAGTTAAGTGAACCCACCTACCTACGTGAGTGCACGCAGTGTGATATACCACTCCGTGCATACCCGATATGGACAAAACAGGTAGAGGAAGAGGTAGTGGCAGAGCCAGAGGAAGGCCACCCGGCAGGTCTGCGCGAGGTCGTGTAAATGTAATTTCGTGTGGACCTGGCCCACAGTACAGTGCTCGGAAGAAGGCACGTCCCATCACCTCCCAAGATTGTCAGGACGTGGTTGAGTATTTAGCGACACAGAACACCTCATCTTGCTCAGCCACCAGTGCTACTACTAGCACCACTTCCGCTGCATTTGACACTTCGCAAGAATTATTTAGTGGTGAAATCACTGATGCACAGCCATTGTTGTTACAGCCAGATGAATTTTCACCAGCTCATATGTCTGAGTTACGCGGCAACATTATGGATGTAACGTGTAAGGAGGATGAAGGACCTACTGATGTTGGTGCATGTTTGGATTTGTCTGAGGCAAGCGAAGCTGGGCAGGATGATTACGATGATGACGATGATAGGGATCCTCTGTATGTACCCAATAGAGGAGATGAAGAGGGGGACAGTTCAGAGGGGGAGTCAGAGAGTAGGAGGAGAAGAGAAGTTGCTGAAAGAAGCTGGGGCAGCTCTTCATCAGAAACAGCTGGTGGCAGTGTCCGGCACCATGTATTGCCACCTATGTACAGCCAGCCAACTTGCCCTTCAGCATCAGCTGCTGAGGTCCCCATAGTGCCCACATCCCAGGGTGGCTCAGCGGTGTGGAAATTTTTTAATGTGTGTGCCTCAGATCGGACCAAAGCCATCTGTTCGCTCTGCCAACAAAAATTGAGCCGTGGAAAGGCCAACACTCACGTAGGGACAAGTGCCTTACGAAGGCACCTGGAGAAAAGGCACAAACAGCAATGGGATGGCCACCTGAGCAAAAGCAGCAGCAGCACACAAAAGCAAAGCCACCCTCCTTCTCCTCTTCCTCCTCCATCAGGTGCATTATCTGCTTCTGCCGCTTTCTCCCTTCCACCTTCACAGGCACCCTCCTCCACTCCGCCTCTGCCCTTGAGCGGTTCCTGCTCCTCTGCCCACAGCAGCAGTCAGGTGTCCGTGAAGGAAATGTTTGAGCGGAAGAAGCCAATTTCGGCCAGTCACCCCCTTGCCCGGCGTCTGACAGCTGGCGTGGCGGAACTGTTAGCTCGGCAGCTGTTACCATACCGGCTGGTGGACTCTGAGGCCTTCCGTAAATTTGTGGCCATCGGAACACCGCAGTGGAAGATGCCAGGCCGCACTTATTTTTCGAGAAAGGCCATACCCCAACTGCACCGTGAAGTTGAGAGGCAAGTGGTGTCATCTCTTGCGAAGAGCGTTGGGTCAAGGGTACACCTGACCACGAATGCCTGGTCTGCCAAGCACGGGCAGGGCCGCTACATTACCTACACAGCCCATTGGGTGAACCTGGTGGTGAACGATGGCAAGCAGGGCGCAGCGGACCAAATTGTGACACCTCCACGGCTTGCAGGCAGGCCTCCTGCCACCTCCTCTCCTCCTGCTACATGCTCTTCGCTGTCCTCCTCCTCCTTGGCTGAGTGGCAGTTCTCCTCTCCAGCTACACAGCCCCAGCTCCGCAGGGCCTATGCTGCATGCCAGGTACGACGGTGTCACGCCATCTTAGACATGGCTTGTCTCAAAGCGGAGAGTCACACTGGAGCAGCTCCCCTGGCTGCTCTTAAGAAACAGGTGGATGAGTGGCTGACCCCGCACCACCTGGAGATAGGCAACGTGGTGTGCGACAACGGCAGCAATCTGCTTGCCGCTTTGCATATGGGGAAGCTGACACACATACCCTGCATGGCACATGTCATGAATCTAGTGGTTCAAAGATTTGTGGCAAAGTACCCTGGCTTAGCGAATGTCCTGAAGCAGGCCAGGAAGTTCTGTGGGCATTTGAGGCGGTCTTACACAGCCATGGCACGCTTTGCGGAAATTCAGCGCAAAAACAACATGCCGGTGAGACGCCTCATTTGCGATAGCCCGACTCGCTGGAACTCGACCCTGCTCATGTTCTCCCGCCTGCTAGAACAGAAGAAAGCCGTGACCCACTACCTCTACAACTACAGTAGAATGAAACAGTCTGGGAAGATGGGGATGTTCTGGCCCGACAACTGGACACTGATGGAGAATGCATGCAGGCTCATGCGGCCGTTTGAGGAGGTGACCAACCTGGTGAGCCGCAGTGAGGGCACCATCAGCGACTTAATTCCCTAAGCTTACTTCTTGGAGCGTGCTGTGCGTAGAGTGGCGGATGAAGCTGTGAATGAGCGTGACCAGGAACCGTTACGGCAGGAACAGGCATGGGACCAATTTTCATCAGACCCAGCTGTTTCCTCAACACCTGCGGCAGCACAGAGGGGGGAGGAGGAGGAAGAAGAGAAGTCGTGTGCAGAAGACGAATCAGACTCAGAGGATGATGAGCAAGGTGTTTCTTTGGGGGAGGAGGAGGAGGAGGAGGAGGGGACAGCGGCAGGAGAACAACCTCAGCAGGCATCGCAAGGGGCTTGTGCTGCTCAACCTTCCCGTGGTATTGTTCGCGGCTGGGGGGAGGAGGTTGACTTACCTGACGTCACTGAGGAAGAGCAAGAGGAGATGGAGGGTACTGGATCCGACTTTGTGCAGATGTCGTCTTTTATGCTGTCCTGCCTGTTGAGGGACCCCCGTATAAAAAACCTCAAGGGGAATGAGCTGTACTGGGTGGCCACACTACTAGACCCTCGGTACAGGCACAAAGTGGCGGACCTGTTACCAACTCACCGGAAGGTGGAAAGGATGCAGCACATGCAGAACCAGCTGTCAACTATGCTTTACAATGCCTTTAAGGGTGATGTGACGGCACAACGCCAGCAAGGTACCACTGCCACTAATCCTCCTCCGTGTCCACGCAGTCAAAGACAGGACGCTCCAGCGATCTCATGGTGATGTCGGACATGCGGACGTTCTTTAGTCCAACGCCTCGCCGTAGCCCTTCCGGATCCACCCTCCACCAACGCCTGGAACGGCAGGTAGCCGACTACCTGGCCTTAAGTGTGGATGTAGACACTGCTGTGAACAGCGATGAGGAACCCTTGAACTACTGGGTGCGCAGGCTTGACCTGTGGCCAGAGCTGTCCCAATTTGCCATCCAACTTCTCTCCTGCCCTGCCGCAAGCGTCCTCTCAGAAAGGACCTTCAGCGCAGCTGGAGGCATTGTCACAGAGAAGAGAAGTCGCCTAAGTCACAAAAGTGTTAAGTACCTCACCTTTATCAAAATGAATGAGGCATGGATCCCGGAGGGCTGCTGCCCGCCCCAAGACTAAGTCAGTCCCCGCACATACAGCATCTCTGCCTGCACGCCGTGTGACTGGCTGCCTGGCCTGCCCCAAGAAGACTAAGTCGCTCCCAGTCCCTCCACACAGCATGTCTGCCTGCAGGCCGCTTGACTACCTTCTCCGCCACCACCAACAGGGTCTGGGACTCCAGGCGGATTGCTGAATTTTTTAGGCCGCTGCTAGCAGCGGCCGCTGTAATAATTTTTCGGGTGCGTGTACATGACTGCCTAATTTTTCTGGCTGCACTGCGGGCAGCTGCAACAACAAAAGAAAAGGCATGTACATGCGACCATTCCCCTTCGTGATCATTACCTTGCCGTGGTGAAGGGGCTTGCGTATCACAATGGAGCAATGACCGGCGCCTAGATGAGTGTCTCGGGGGGCACACCCACGATAATAAGGTCGTTGCCTCATTGTGGTCAGACCAAATTTGATCAGCTGGACAGTCACTGTTCTGTCATTCAGCTACATCAGCCAGGTGACCATATGGGCTGTAAAGCCACCAAAACCTGCACTCTCGCCATGGTGCGCACCAGTAAAGCACGGCCGTCACTACACAAACAGCTGTTTGCGGTGCGTTACACGATGAGTTTGGTGTGTCAGTGTGAAGCAGTACCTTAATTACACTACCTGATTGATGTATACACATGCAAGATGTTTGAAAGCACTTTAGGCCTGTCATTTAGCATTCAATGTGATTTCTGCCCTTAAAACGCTGCTTTGCGTCAAATCCAGATTTTTCCCGGGGACTTTTGGCATGTATCCCACTCCGCCATCCCCCCCTCCAGGTGTTAGACCCCTTGAAACATCTTTTCCATCACTTTTGTGGCCAGCATAATTATTTTTTTTTTTCAAAGTTCGCATCCCCATTGAAGTCTATTGCGGTTCGCGAACTTTAACGCGAACCGAACCTTTCGCGAAAGTTCGCGAACCCGGTTCGCGAACCGAAAATCGGAGGTTCGGCCCAACTCTACTCCTGGTTCCACCACACTGAAGGATCTGACTAAGGTCTGAATGCTAACACATAGGCATTCGCAACGCCAGACAACCAGCAACTGAACAGCAGGAGATATATATAGTAAAGCGCTCCACAGCGCCGCCCAGCTCCCATCAACCAATCACTGACTGACCAGGGATCAGCTGACCGCCCTGATCAGCTGATCTTCCTCCTATTGGTATAAAGAGCTTGTCTTGCAGCGCGCGCGCGTGTAGCTTTCCATCTGTGTGCACTACTAGGTCCAGACAGCCCAGACACATGTTGCTGTGGGGAAACCGCCGCACTGGACGCGGAATCAGCCGCCTTACTGTCAAAACATGCGGCGGCTTTTCCGCTATTCATCACAATTACGAATGGATTACATTAAATCAATTGAATGTCCAAATCATAATTACATATGGCTGTAATTGTGAAAATTGACATAAAATTTTGGGTAGTCATAATTAGCAGATTATGACCTTCCATCACTGATACGTGATAAGCATGCTCACCTCATATAGCTAAAGGACTTTCTCTGCATGGAGTTTATATGGTCTTCCTGTGACTACATGGGTTTCCTCTAGGTACTATGATTTCCCTCCCGCATCCCCCCCCCCCCCAAAAAAAAAACCAAAACATCCGCCAAATGTTCCCTGAATTGTATGGCTAGATTTTTGCCACAAACGCTATGTCACTGTCTCTGCTGCAATGCAGATTCCATTATTTGTTTCAATTGAATGGAGATATACAAACTTCATGCAAATAGTGTTCTGGCAAGAAAGAAAACCAACCCAGGGTTTAAACAATGCAAAGTAAGGCTGCTATCCACTTCACAATGCAGCTCCAAGTACATGAAGCTGGATTTTCCAAGAACAGCTAAATCTAAAAGGAATACAGTATAGGTGAACATGGTGAACTGTAATATATGTCTTACTTGCTGGTAAGTTTGTAAATTTGCCCAATTAGACTCACAGTCAGCATGTGTATCTTCGTCTTTCACCCCTCTTCAAAAAGCAAAGGATCCTCCCCAGACTGCTTAAAGTGGATCCGAGATGAACTTTTACTCATTGCATAATTGTGTTCCTTTCCTATTGTTTATAGGGCATTCCTCAAGCCAAATAGTTTTTTGTTTTTGTTTTAATACTCTAATTCCCTACAAACTAAACAAGCCATGCCCATATGTTTTCAGAGAGCTAAGGAATTTTCAGACTGTAGCAAGGGCTCATGGGAGCTCAGTCTGGGCAGGAGGAGGTAGCAGTATTACTAGCCAGAGATTTCAGAGGCATAGGGGAGGAGAGAGGAGAAGGGGGAATTAGGTTTTCACAGGCTGAGTGCTCAAGATGCAGAGAAGCCTGCCTCTGTGTAATGTTCACAAACAACATGGCTGCCCTCATTGAATCACAGGAAGAAATAATAATTTTCTATTGAAGCTGTTTGCAGCTAGATTTGCTGTGTAAACTATCTAAACTTTAGATAAGATATATAGACAAGTTACTTGTTATAGATAGTTTTTCATCTCAGATCCGCTTTAAAGTGAACCTGAAGTGACATGTAACATAGAACCTGATGCATGTAACAGAGGTAATATTGCCATACACAGACAGCGTACAGCAATAATATCTTTATTTCTGCCAGAAAGAACTGCAAGTTATGCTATTAGCGATGCAAGACCTGAGGTACTCGGGTACCACAACCGTTGCTAAGGTAACGCACATTACTAATGAGTGTTATTGTTAGTAATGCTTGCTACCATAGTAACAGATGCAGTACTAGAGTACCACAGGTCACGCTAATAGCAAAACTTGCTGGACTTAATGTCAGAAGTAAGGGTAATATTGCTGTGCGCTTTTTATGCACTGCAATATAACCGCTGTTACTTGCATCAAGACCCTGATGAGATAACCATCTACACATATGATACTAGCACTACTAAGAAATTATTTGAAGCCTAAATAAAGCTACAGTATATAACTAAATACCTGAAAATATATGGCTATAAAGCTATATAGCTGAAAATACATTTATGAGATTATTTTCTTTGCTACTAATGTTCTGTTTATTATCCATACTATACATTCAATTGATTATCCCATAAATGTATTTTCACTTGAGGTTCACTTTACTGGAGAATGGGGATGAGCAACACAATGGCGAATTATCCTTCTGGTTATCCCTTCTGTAACTGACTCCCACTGTTAGCCCACAGCACTGTGCCATGCAATAGAACAAGATTGGCTCATAGTGTAGATAGCCGTGATTACATAATTCTGACGCACAGATATCAATTGGGTTAATTATACTTACAATCCTTGAAGGTCAGTTTCATCATTCAATCAATCAATCAACCAACATAAATGTTTTAAAGCATTAGTGTAATTATATTTAATTTTGCCTAAATTGTCTAAAAATGGGACCATAATCAATATTATAGTATACTCCCATTAATGATTATAACTCAATTTTAAAATATTGGCATGCCATCTCTAGCATGCATAGTAAGAACTATTAGGGCCTGTACACATTGCTGCACTTGCGCTGCGTTTTAAAAATCGCATGCGATTTTTAAATCACAAAGCCTTCATGTAAATAGAAAAATTGCATCGCACCAGTGTGTACAGGTCTTCACGATTTTCATGTTTTTTAAAAGACCTTGCGATTAAAAAACGCATGCGATTTTAAAAGTGCAGCACAAGCGCAGCAGTGTGTACAGGCCCTTATCTGTCAATATTAATAGTAAAACAGCTACAGTATGAGATGATCCTTGCTTGAGACAGTATTAATTCATTAGCAGCTTCAAACTAAATTTTTCATTTGAAAGCTGCTAGTGCATTCTAAAGGTGCCCATAGACCTAACAATTATGGGCAGATTCGACAAAGAGACAAATGTATCTCTAATCGAATCTGATTAGAGATAAATTTGTCTTTTTGTTGATTCTGCCCATACACTACAGACCGACTCCTGTCCGATTTCAGCATGAAATCTTCAGGGAATCAGCACTGCCGCTGCCCCCAATGTATAAATGTTCCCCCCAGTGTGTGCATTTATACATTACCTGTCCTGTTGCAGCCTCCGCTTGGTGTTCATGACCTCCGGGCGGCTCTCCGTACACGCTATTGGCGCATAGCGTTTGACGTCAGATATCGTCAATATGTGCCAGTAACATGTACCGAGAGCCGACTGGAGGTTACAGACACCGTGCAAAGAGGCTGAAACATGACAGGTAACTTATAAATGCACACACGGGGGAGGGGGGGGATGCACATTTATACAGCGGCAGGGGTTTCATCATCTCGTTGCTTGTTCCGAAATCGCCCGCCATACCGCTCCACACCTAACCAACCAACTTCGGCCTGACATCTTGCGGCATGTGCAATCGACCATGCGATCAATTTCTGGCCCGAAATCGGTTGCTTTGTCTATCAAGCATGCATTTGGCAGCACCAATTTTCATCCAATTAGATTATAATAATCGAATTGGATGGTCGATTGGCTACCAAGTCGCCTGATATATGGCCACATTAAGCCTCTGTCGGCATATCTCATAAAAAGCGGGTGGCAGGGAGAAGTTGTATTTAACTGTTCCAGGTGGCTTCTGTTCCTCCACTCGCGGCTCTGAACTTCCGACTGGTCTTCTGGGTCCCAATCACATCGGCGCACATGATATGACATGTGATCGGGATCCAGGAGCCTTTGTCAGTGTTACAGCACCATCTAGTGGTGGAAAAGTCTCTTCCAGCACCCCTTTTCCACTATTGAGTGGTGCTGTAATGCTGCCATGGTTTCCTGAATCCCGATCCCATGTCTTATCATGTGATCGGAACAAAGAAGACATGTCGGGATAACATCACTGCCACAGTGAAGGAAGAAGAAGTCGATCCAGCCATCCGGACAAGTATGTATGAACGCTCCTTGCTGCCCACTCTGCATACCCTGCAAGGCTGGGGAAGGCACAATGCCCCAGCAGCAGAAAAAATTCAACCCTGCAGCTAAATACAGTTTTTGGCTGCCTAAAGGACCACTATCGCAAAATATATAAAAAATAAAACTAAAAATGATTTATACTGAAAAGAAAGCTAGTACAATGGATAGTAAAGGATTACGAATTAGTTAAAAAAATAAATCACACTGTTGTTTACAAATACATGACAGCCTGCATGAGGGGGGCTCTTACCAACGGAAGCTGTAATGGGGCTGCTAGCTGCGCAATGGAATTTCAGCTAGTTGTAAGACTGTCTCATGATCTTAGCTAGGCAGATATATGCAGTTCAGAGTACAGCCTCCCTCTCATGCAGGCTGTCATAAATGTGTAAACAGTAGTGTGATTTATTTTTTAACTAATTCTTAACCATGTACTATCCCTCTTACTTGCTTTCTCTTCGGTAAAAATAATTTTTCGTTTTATCTTTTATAAATTTTATAGTGGTCCTTAAGCGTTAACCTCCCTGGCGGTAAACCTGACCTACGTTCAGGCTAGCCGCCGGAGAGGATGACATGGCCCCCGGAGGATTTTTTAAAATCAAAATGTGTATTATATGGTTAAGCTTGCACTTCGCTAGCTAACTATGCCCTCCAAGTCCCTCCGCTCTCCCTTGATCTCCCCGATCGCCGTCGCTATGAGGAGGATCGGGACTGCGCATGACGTCATGACGTCCATGACGTCATGTCCGACCGTTGCCATAGTGACGAGTGAAGCTGATTGGTGAAGCTGCAGCTCTCGCGGGATCGCGGAGGGGTAAATATTTCCGGCAGCGATAGGGGGATTAGAGAGGTAGGGCGGGGCTTGGGAGGCATAGTTAGCTAGCGAAGTGCTAGGTAAAGCATTTAAATTACATTGTATTAAAAAAAAATCCTCCCGCGGACGCAGCCTATGACACTGGATACCGCCAGGAAGGTTAAGAGGCTTTCTGTCACTATATGGTGCCCTATTCAGAGATAGAATACATGCAGTCGGTAACACAACACCTCTGTTCCCCCCTTCTGTACCAGGTTATCACAACATTTCACTTCCCAGGCTAAGGATATCTAGCCAAATTATCATGATAACTAAGATCTAGGGAGTAATAGTCTCATTTTACCAGTGATGCATGATTTGGGACACTCTCCACTACCTCGAGACATTGACCAAAAGTACACCACCTCTTGTAGTACAATCAGTTACTAAAGGGCACAAATTGATCCAGAATAAACAATAAACATGTTGGAAATATTTATTTTTATCAGGTTGGAAACAGACAGGTTTGTTTTCACCAAAAACAAGAATATATACTGTATGTTCGTGCTGGCAAATCTCTTTTGGAAGGGTGTCAGTGATTAATGATGGCAAACAAATCAGGCACACGACTTGTAGGAGTATGTACAGTGAATCTTGGGTGAATCTGATTTTCTGCCTTTTACAACTATAATTATGTTATGTGTAAGGCGGCATACATTGTAAGAATGGAGCTCTTTGTACTCACCAACCTTGAATTCACTTAAAACATATATACACCGGTTTTACGCTTTGGCACAACAATCTGTTTTCTTCCTAAAAAGTTGGGACACCGTATATAATGTGAATTAAAAAGCATGCTTTTGATTTTAAATCATTCAAATCCTTAATTTGAATGTTGAAACTGAAAAATATTATGGTTTTTGAAAAATACAAGCTCATTTCAAATCTGATGCCTGTAACACATCTTAGTTGCAAAGTTTTTCATCACTGTAGTATGTTGTATCACTTTGTCTTTTTCAACCAGACACGCTGTAAATTTTTGGCAACTGAGTAGAGAGGTAGCTATAGTTTTGAGAGTGAAATGTAGTCCCATTCTTGCCTGATATAGGATTCCAGCTGCTCAAGCACTGGTGTAACAATAGCTCCCGTGAACACTCTGGGGGAGATTTATCAACGCATAAGCGACAGTTTGTTTCTTCTTAATCTGTTCTAACCAGCAGGGAGAACAATTCTGCATGATATTAAGAACCTTCTTAAAACCTAGGCAATAGTGGCAATTTAGTATGAATTTCTAGAGCTGCAATACGGTTAAGAAAAGTGCAAATCCATCCCTAAACTGGTGCAGATTAAGAAGTGCTTGATAGCAGTTATACAGATGTAGAACTGCAGGATAGACATGATTTGTGTGGTGCTCCTCCCCCCTGCTGAATTCCTCCTCAGAGCCTGCTGCTATCAATACAGCAGGTGTGTTGGTTACCTCAGCAACAGCAATTCCCCTCACACACTGTACTGTCTGAGAGACCTTCCTAGCTCCTCCTATTTTACAACAGTTTTAGAAGGAATCTGCACTGTCTGATGATTTCTTAGGCTGTCTGAGACAATTCTGCACAGATTTCTAAAAAACAACTAACATTTTGTCTCAGACACTCTTGACAAATTTCCCCCTCTGTGTGTTTTCCTGTCTCCCTAGGAAGTTTGTTGAAACCCTTGGGATAATACACATCATCTTTTAATATTACGCTGCTCCCTGCTCTACTCTTCAAGTTGGGAAGGAGGAGGGGTGGGTCCCCATAGCCCCCGTACCATCCGCGGTCATAGGGGGACATTTATCAACTGTGTCTGAGACAAAATATTAGTCGGTTTTTAGAAATCTGTGCAGAATTGTCTCAGACAGCCTAAGAAATCATTAGATAGACTGTTGTAAAATAGGAGGAGCTAGGAAGGTCTCTCAGACAGTGCAGTGTGTGAGGGGAATTGCTGTTGCTGAGGTAACCAACACACCTGCTGTATTGATAGCAGCAGGCTCTGAGGAGGAATTCTGCAGGGGGCAGACAACACCACACAAATCACCTCTAGCCTGCATTCTGCAATCATGTCTACCCTGTAGTTGTACATCTGTAGAACTGCTATCAAGCACTTCTTAATCTGGGCCAGTTTAGGGATGGATTTGCACTTTTCTTAACCGTAGTGCAGCTCTAGAAATTCATGCTAAATTGCCAATATTACCTAGGTTTTAAGGAGGTTTTAAGGAGGTTCTTATTATCATGCAGAACTGTTCTCCCTGCTGGTTAGAACAGATTAAGAAGAAAAAACTGTCTGTAATGCGTTGATCAATCTCCCCCAGAGTCATTTATCTTGATGGAACCCACTAGAGTCAAAATATGCCATATTACATTACTACTAATTGGGTATTTTCAACAAGTGTGTTTTTAACTACAGTATACAGCTAGATGCAGTAGGTTTACTTTGAATGGCATATGTCACTATGGAAACACGCGTGCTTTTAGAAAGCAGCTATAACTTGACATTTATGATGTGTACTAGTTTCAGGGCAATTTAGTTTAAAGCACAAGTCCAGAAGGAGAGTCTTTTATTTTTACACAGTATAAATGATTCTATTTAAGATTATTCTTTTATTTGTGATTATTTTTTATGGAAAATCCTTAGTATGCAGTATTTGCCAGGGATCCCTATTGCAGCTGCAGAGCAATTCTCGGCAAAAGCACTGAAACTTGGCCTGGCGTTTCTTGCTGGTCAATACACTGACAGACTTGGGAAGCAAATTTACTGCTTTTGGCAGGGATATATCTTTTGTCAATCATTGAATGCATTTCTCTGTCTGCTTAACCACGTGCCGACCGCCCACAGCCGATGGGCGGCGGCAAAGTGGATGTTGAAAGGACCGCAATACGCCCAAGGGTGTTGCGCCCATCCGGCATGCCGGGGGAGCGATCGCGTCATTGATGACGCGCGCTTCTCCCGGCAACTAGCTCCGCCCACCTGCGACGACAACCCGCCAGCCATTGTTAACCCCGCAATCGCCGCTAAAAAGTGTATAATACACTTTGTAATGTATACAAAGTGTATTATACAGGCTGCCTCCTGCCCTGGTGGTCCCAGTGTCCGAGGGACCACCAGGGCAGGCTGCAGCCACCCTAGTCTTCACCCAAACACACTGATCTGCCCCCCGCCCCCTGATCGCCCACAGCACCCCTCAGACCCCCCCCCTGCCCACCCCCCAGACCACTGTTTGCACCCAATCACCCCCCTAATAACCCATCAATCACTCCCTGTCACTATCTGTCAACGCTATTTTTTTTTAAATTCCCTAAACTGCCCCCTGGGGACTCCTGATCACCCCCCACCCCTCAGATTCTCCCCAGAACCCCCCCCCCCCCCCCCGTGTACTGTATGCATCTATCCCCCCTGATCACCTGTCAATCACCCGTCAATCACCCATCACCCATCAATCACCCCCTGTCACTGCCACCCAACAATCAGCCCCTAACCTGCCCCTTGCGGGCAATCTGATCACCCACCCACACCATTAGATCTCCCGCAAACCCGCCGTCACATCATCTCCCAAGTGTATTGTTTACATCTGTTCTCTTCTCTAAACACCCACTAATTACCAATAAATCACCCCCTATCACCACCTGTCACTGTTCCCTATCAGATCAGACCCTAATCTGCCCCTTGTGGGCACCCAATCACCCGCCCACACGCTCAGATTGCCCTCAGACCCCCCCTTATCAATTCGCCAGTGCATTAATTACATCTGTTCTTCCCTGTAATAACCCACTGATCACCTGTCAATCACCTGCCAATCACCTATCACCCCCTGTCACCACCTGTCACTGCCACCCATCAATCAGCCCCTAACCTGCCCCTTGCGGGCAATCTGATCACCCGCCCACACCATTAGATCGCCTGCAAACCTGCAGTCAGATCACCTCCCAAGTGTATTGTTTACATCTGTTCTCTCCTCTAAACACCCACTAATTACCCATCAATCACCCCTTGTCACCACCTGTCACTGCTACCCATCAGATTAGACCCCTACCTGCCCCTAGGGCACCCAATCACCCGCCCACACCGTCAGACCCCAGCCCTGATCACCTCGACAGTGCATTGCTTGCATCTATTCCCCCCACTAATCACACCTTGAGACACCCATCAATCACCTCCTGTCACCACCTGTCACCCCCTAGCACACCTACCCATCAGATCAGGCCCTAATTTGCCCAGTGTGGGCTCCTGATCACTCGGCAAAACCCTCAGATCCCCCTCAGACCCCCTTCCGATCACCTCCCCAGTGCATTGATTGCATCTATTTTCCCCTCTAACCACCCCCTGAGACACCCATCAATCACCTCCTGTCACCCCCCTAGCACTCCTATCTATCAGATCAGGCCCAATACAACCTGTCATCTAAAAGGCCACCCTGCTTATGACCGGATCCACAAAATTCGCCCCCTCACACACCACCTGTCATCAAAATTTGCAGATGCTTATACCCCTGAACAGTCATTTTGAGACATTTGGTTTCCAGACTACTCGCGGTTTTGGGCCCGTAAAATGCCAGGGCAGTATAGGAACCCCACAAGTGACCCCTTTTTAGAAAAAAGACACCCCAAGGTATTCTGTTAGGTGTATGACGAGTTCATAGACGATTTTATTTTTTGTCAAAAGTTAGCGGAAATTGATTTTTATTGTTTTTTCACAAAGTGTCATTTTTCACTAACTTGTGACAAAAAATTAAATCTTCTATGAACTCACCATACACCTAACAGAATACCTTGGGGTGTCTTCTTTCTAAAATGGGGTCACTTGTGGGGTTCCTATACTGCCCTGGCATTTTAGGGGCCCTAACCCGTGAGGAGTAGTCTAGAAAACAAATGCCTCAAAATGACCTGTGAGTAGGACGTTGGGACCCTTAGCGCACCTAGGCTGCAAAAAGTGTCACACATGTGGTACCGCTGTACTCAGGAGAAGTAGTATAATGTGTTTTGGGGTGTATTTTTACACATACCCATGCTGGATGGGAGAAATCTCTCTGTAAATGGACAATTGTGTGTAAAAAAAATCAAAAAATTGTCATTTACAGAGATATTTCTCCCACCCAGCATGGGTGTGTAAAAAAAATCAAATAATTGTCATTTACAGAGATATTTCTCCCACCCAGCATGGGTATGTGTAAAAATACACCCCAAAACACATTATACTACTTCTCCTGAGTACGGCAATACCACATGTGTGGCACTTTTTTGCAGCCTAACTGCGCTAAGGGGCCCAAAGTCCAATGAGCACCTTTAGGCTTTACAGGGGTGCTTACAATTTAGCACCCCCCAAAAGGCCAGGACAGTAAACACACCCCACAAATGACCCCATTTTGGAAAGTAGACCCTTCAAGGTATTCAGAGAGGAGCATAGTGAGTCCGTGGCAGATTTCATTTTTTTTTTGTCGCAAGTT
Source organism: Hyperolius riggenbachi (assembly GCF_040937935.1). Classification (NCBI taxonomy): domain Eukaryota; kingdom Metazoa; phylum Chordata; class Amphibia; order Anura; family Hyperoliidae; genus Hyperolius; species Hyperolius riggenbachi. The sequence goes on from NC_090648.1 coordinate 131,530,621, forward strand.
AGAAGAAATGGAAACTTTTTTTTTTTTTGGGCACAAAGTGTCATTTTCCGCTAACTTGTGACAAAAAATAAAATCTTCTATGAACTCACCATGCCTCTCAGTGAATACTTTGGGATGTCTTCTTTCCAAAATGGAGTCATTTGGGGGGTATTTATACTATCCTGGAATTTTAGCACCTCATGAAACATGACAGGTGGTCAGAAAAGTCAGAGATACTTCAAAATGGGAAAATTCACTTTTGGCACCATAGTTTGTAAACGCTATAACTTTTACCCAATCCAATAAATATACACTGAATGTTTTTTTTTTTTATCAAAGACATGTAGCAGAATAACTTTCGCGCTCCAATGTATAGGAAATTTTACTTTATTTGAAAAATGTCAGCACAGAAAGTTAAAAAAAGTCATTTTTTGTCAAAATTCATGTCTTTTTTGATGAATATAATAAAAACAAAAACTCCCAACAGCAATCAAATAGCACCAAAAGAAAGCTGTATTAGTGACAAGAAAAGGAGGTAAAATTAATTTAAGTGGTAGGTTGTATGACCGAGCAATAAACCGTGAAAGCTGCAGTGGTCTGAATGGAGAAAAAGGCTCTGGTCCTTAAGGGGTAGAAAGACTGTGGTCCTTAAGTGGTTAATACAACTGAATGGCCGCTGCATTAC